>NC_057782.1:10770669-10960576 GCF_014825855.1 Bombus pyrosoma | reverse complement strand
TGCGGCGGGTTAGTTTCCGCGCGCGTTCTCCAAAACAAAGCTATGGTATACACCGTGAAACGTTTAATACGAATACGTATACGCGTATACGTATACACTGTCACGGCCCTAGCGAAACGGGAGGAGGCACGCCGGACTCTCTCGACGAGTTCTCGAGACCTCGCGGCACACGGCGCGATTTCACGCGCGACGATGAGACAAGTAACAACTAGCAACGACGACACGCCTTTCAAGAAAAAAGCGTCTCGCGATGCTGCGACGGCATCTCCTTCGTTGCGTTTCGTCGCTCTCGCTATCTACCAATTTATCCTATTATGTTATCCATCTATATATGTATGTATTAGTATATAATATACAGGATATTTTCAAATTGTGTCACTGTTTACCATGTGGGGAACGATGTTTTACGTGGAGTCGCAACTTGTTTGTTTTATCGATGCGCTCTGCACGCACAATGCGAGAAGATTTAAGATCCCATTTAGACTTTGATATAATTTTAAGAAGCCCTGGATATAATATATTATATATGGATATGTCTATATCCGATTGATACATTTACATCGTTTCGCTTGTTCAAGTTGATTGATGTTTCCGCTCTTTCTTCCTAGCTCGGAAAACCGGCGATCGGCCGGATCTTTTTACCTCGGAACGGAAATGTCTTGTGTGTCGCTGATACGAAGACAAATTTTCTTCTTCTTTTCCCTCTCGTTCTTGTTTTCTCTTTTTTAATGTATAGCCATCGTTAGATATCGTTACTTGGCGCGTGGCAATTTGGCGAATGAATCACATGCACTTGCAACTTTCTGTACCACGTTTATTTCGGATAACTTTGAACCTGTGCGTTCTTTGAAATCGTGGCAGAATGGAAGGCAAGGTAAATACGGTAGTATCGGATATCTCTCAAGAAGATGGAAAATAATCGGTACGCAATGTATGACGAGAAAATCCTACTGGGGTGTATTTAATTTATTTACAAATGAAAAATAGTTCACTGTAGCAGCGCATAGATGCAACGTGGATGTACTATGGTCGTTTTACATTCGTACTGCGAAATAAATTATATTTCCCTCGTTCTTATTTCCTTTCTTTTCTCTTTTTCTTCTCCCCTTTTCGAAGCCAGTTTTCTGTTAATTCTCATAGGAGAACGATATCCGTCAATTTCGAATATACAGTGCCGTTTATGTTTCTTGCGTCTTTATTCGAGCACGGTGCACGGTGTATGGTGCACGCGGTGCACGCTTCTTCGATTTCTTTCTAGTTTTCACACGTTTCCCTTTTTTATTTATACTTAGCAGAACGAGAGCGTAGTTGGCAAGAGGAAATTTCAGTTGACTTGTGCAATTAATATAACTGTATATATTTATTCGAACCATTTTACATGGAAAGTTTATTTCATAACACACACGAAGGCACGTGTACGTCTCTTAGTTTTCCTGTTCCTCAAAGTGGCGTGCATACGCTTCCTGAACTTTGAACACACGAAGGCACACGTGTACGTCTCTCTTAGTTTCCCTGTTCCTCAAAATGCCGTGCATAGGCTTTTTGAACTTTAAACTATTCCTGGCAAAAGTATCGTCATCTTTCTCGGTCCCTCGAATCCTATTGGCGAGCAAACGCTATGTGCCGAATTGTACAAAACCTTTGTCGATCCAAACACACGCACATACATCATATGTGGATACATATATAGCATAAGCGACAGGACGAGACTCGGTCGCAGCAGCGAACGACGCAAATTTCGTACCCTCCTGTTATAGACTTGACAACTTATACATATTAAATATAATATTAATAATAAAATATATACTTTACGTTACGTCTCTTTTTTAATTTAATATATTTATTTTTTCAATCAAGTATTTATATATTTATACAATATTTTATACAACGTTCTTCACAAAATACACTATATATATATATATATATATATACACATATATATATACATATATATATATACACACACACACACATATATATAAATAAATAAATAAGTCAATAAGTGAATGTGTAGTACATGCGTTACGGCGATGTGACAGGTCGATCTCTTGGCTCTCAGAGGAAACCGATGATCACTAACAAACCCTCAAGATTCTTTATCTCTTATAATTATTATAATTATTATTATTATTATTATTATTATTATTATTATTATTATTATTATTATTATTATTATATTATAATATTATTCTTACTATTTCTTTTTTTTTTTTTTTATTATGTATTTTCTTCCGTTTCTTCGAGACCAATCTACCAGAATGTATTTCTCTCCCCCCCTTCTTTTCTTGCCCCGTGGAGAACCGGTTCCTGTCAGGGCCGACTAACCACGGTGTGTTCCCATCAAATGAAAAAAAAAAAGAAAAAAAAGCGACGAAAGTGTGTATACTTAATTTCTCCTTGTGATACGCGACCGCCGTGCGATGTCGACCGGCAGCCGTTCGAGAAAACAATTTGCGCGGCAGATATATATCATGTTCGACGAAAGCGAACGAGCGAGCGAGCGAGCGAGCGAGAGAGAGAGAGAGAGAGAGAGAGAGAGAATGCGTGTGAGAGAGACATTTAACGATATGTACTAAGAGAGATGGAAATGCGATTTTGGGAGCCAATTGATAGGCTGGCGGAAGTCGTTCGAACTGGACATGGTATCTGTCGAATAGCTCGCGCGTAAGGTCACTGCGAAATCTCGGTTTGTTCGCGCTGATTTTCTTCTTTTCTTCCAATCGTCTTCAAGATCCATCTTCCGGCTAACGATTAGCGGTTCAACGGTGGATTGTGATTTTTCACCAGTCTCTCGTTGGGTCGTTCGCCGGAAGGTTTATCCTCGTTTAACGAGATTTCGCAGGAACGATCCAAGGTTGATTTCCGTTTCTGTATCTTTCTTTCTTTCTTTTAATTTTGGGACGATGTAAGTTGCGATAGTACGTGTGGTACAGTCTCGAACGACTTCAGTCTAATCCACAATGGGACCATAAAGGTGATAAATGCGTATAGAAATACATTAATTAGAGGAATGGCGAGAAAGACAGAGAGAGAGAGAAAGAGAGAGAGAGAGAGAGAGATAGAGTGCCTTAAAAAGCAAAATAAAAATATGAACGCCGTTTGCGAGAGGCGACGTTTGTTCGATCAACGGTGAACGCGAAATTTCCTACCAGAATATTTCTGTTAGCAACGTAGTACGTAAGGACTGTGCGTCGTTTGGCGAATGCACGAGTGATTTTTGTTTGTCTTTGACATTTTTTTTTTACCGCTTTCACCCGACGTCGAACGAATCTCGCCCCGCGCATCGACGATTCTTCTTCGTTTCATTCACCGAAAGAACACGCATATACGCGAGTCTCATGTACCACGATTGAAAAGAATTGTAGTTTGATAAGTATTGCCAACAATACACTATCTATTTAATACATTTTATTATTACAAAATAATGGAGTTTGTACGATTGATTTTTTCGCCACCGTGATTCTCCATCTTGTCCTTTCCCTTGTCTTCATCCCCCTAAATCTAGTTGTCAATAATCGCTGACGGTAATATCCGTATGTAACTGGATTTTTATTCCTTCATCGATATACTATATGTACATGTATAGTTGTTCTTAACTTTACGTAGAAATAATTTTTGTCCGTCAAGTGCGATTTAATTTTGTAGAAAATACAACGCTCTTTATTACGACGATATCCAATAGAATTTCGTAGGGTTGCGTGCAATCACGATTTCTACCGAAGACCATTGTATTATCTCGGTCGATTTAAGAGACGTAGAAAACTTACGCTTCCTTCGTTAGGAAACCTTCCGGCGTAATGACATCCTTGTCGTCCGTAGTTGAAAATTACGCATCCTGGTTTACGACACGATGTCAAACGTTCGTCACGATAGTTCATCGTCTTCTTATCGGACGCGCCTCGCCTCTGCGTAATACGATCGAACAGAGTATGTATTCAATTTGACCGGCGATCGGTTTTTTACAACTGTTTCGGAACTCGGTAGAACGGACGTTTCCTATCAAACTTAATCGTACGATTCTTTCGCGAATGATCCAAAGAAGAGCGAGAATCACGCGGTCGTTGAGTAAAGATCTCTATTCCTTGCGCACGCTTCGATTCGTATACGATCGATAGTACGATTGGATACAGGGTGATTCTACGTGAAACAAACAAGTCGAAAAGATGGAATACAAATTTTTCACTTGTCCTTTTCACGTGGGCGGAAAAGTCCACGGTCGTGTATCGACGTCGCAAAGACGCGGTAAATCGGTCTAAACGGCCGTTTCGGAGAAATAAGATGAAACGGCTAGGGAGAAAAACTGCGAACGGCAATTAACGGTTAACGACGTGGTGAGTGGTGATCGAAGTCGGTCTCTGGGTTGATCGAACGATCGGAACCAGCCTAGCGCGCGCGCACCCGCCAACCGATAACATTGCCAGCGAAACGGAACTCGAACGAGAGCAACGGCTTCGTTTCGCCGATATATCGTACACCTTTGTAATAAACTCTGTCGGGAACTGCATTCCTCCCGTCGTTCCCTTCCCCCCCCCTTCCCCTCCCCTTCCTTCCCTTTCGTTTTCGTTCAGCGCGATGACGACGATGTCGTGGCAATTTTACCGTGACAGTAAGTTGCGAAACGCGATAAGCCTTCGGTAGACAGCGGCGGATTATTGAAGCAAGTCGTTGTTTCGCATAGGAGATATCTTAGCATGAATGAGTTACGAGTACGAGCGACGCAGGGGTGAAAAACTAGTAAAAGCTGGTGTAAAACGACCGATACCGCGAAGAGTTCGAAGAGTTCGCGGCGAAATTTACGTTTCTTTCGGCGTTTTTATGTTTTGTTCGTCTATCGGGTTATATGAGTTCGAGTTTGAAGGAAAACAGCAGTCGCGTATTGAAGCGTCTGTATCGCTCGATGCACTTTCGCAAACAAGCATAAGTAGATTTCTCATGTACAATACGTATCTGTTATCAATTACGTTTCCTCGAATCAAGCAACGTTGACCGCGATAGAAATTACAAGCAATGCATGTACATCGGTGGTCTGTCGTGAAAACATCAACCACCGTTCAAGTCGTTTCGAACGTTGCGCAATGAGATTTAGCCTTAAAAAGAGCATCCCTCGTGTTCGTACGATCACCGATGATCTTCCAGACAGACGTTAACGATACTATTATTTTTACGATGTTAGGAATAAATATTCCAACAATAATTATCGCCTAGCTGCGCGTACTTTGATACATTCTTAACGAGTTATTATGTCAATGATTCGGAGCAGCAACGGGTTATCCTCGATCGTATCGAGTCCTTGTTCACCGTCCCTGACCGTTCCGGTCTCGTTGTTCCTCTTGGTGACGATTACGCAGGGAACGATCTAATTTGCGTTCTTATCGCGCGATCGTGTAGCTTTTTCTTCCACGCTGTCGATAATCCGTGCGTTATAAATAAGTATTCAGGAAACACCGCGGATGATACGAAGGGGGAAAGAAAGAAAAAAAGAAAAGAACGTATCTCTGTTATCTTCTGCCGCAATTAGAATCGCGAGATCCCGTATACGCAATGTCAAAAATTACCATGTCTTGCCAAAGTGTGTTGCCAAAAAAGCGATTCTTTTGCTCGGACGTACAGTTTGCAAAAGAGACGCGTCGAACGTAAGCACCGGTATGAAAGTAGAAAAATAGACTGTGGCGTAAGACACGAAGGGTCGAAGCACAAACGTTGATTGCATTTTCGAAGCGCGAAACTTGACGATAAAATATCGAAGCGCCGTGCCGTGGCGGTTACGTGCAATTTCCATGCGCAAGTTGCAAAGCATGCATCGACGTATGCATTCGTCGACCGAATGCAATTTCATAGTGGAAAATATGAAAAAAGATGCAAGCGTTTATCATCGGATCGATTTAACGTAAAACGTATAGTAGGCGGTAGCGTTGATCGTACGAAATATCGTACGGATAAAATACGATGACTCTTATCGTGCAACGTCTCGATCCGCAAACTAACAACCATAAATGTGCATTTTCATATTATAAACGTTCTAACGAAGAACAGATATTTCGATACTAAATACGAAAATATTGTAAATTCAACGTAAGAAGTACAGTGGTAAATGTAAATTTCGAGGCGAACAGTTTGGCAGCAGCGCGAAAATGAAAGCGGAAGATGCAGAACAAGATGGAGGAAAGTTCGAGTGGAAGGTAATGTATATGTATATGTATATGTATATGTATATGTGGATACCTGCTTGCGCGAAAAATATAAATTAGCGTTGCGCGATATAATAAAGAAAAAAAAAGGGGGAAAAAACGTAATACGTTGGAGCGCAAATCGACGCAGGAATCGACAAGAAGGATGACTGTGATCTTTGACCGGTTTCCCGTGGCTCTGTTCGCGCGAGCATAAAAAATCACGACTGCAAGACGAATCCGTAATTACGCGCGGCCGGTTTCCTTCGTCGACTTATACGCGCGACTCGCACGACGATGTCGCGAACGTAAAGGAAAAGGTAGTTTAGAGCGGCGCTCACCAAGCTTCTGACATGTCGCGAACGAGTCACGTTCCGCGGCTGCTCGGTGCGCTTTACACATCCGGTTGCAGCGAACGTGGGCGCAGTAGCCAACAGAACGGGCCGTGCATCGGTGTAGAGAGCGTACAACGAATTGGAGTGTGGTAGATCCGTGCTTGATTTCTATTTAACGGGCCGCCTCCGAACGCCGTCTCATTAGCGATCGACCGTCTTGAGAATCGATCGCGTCGCCTTAACGAGCTTCGAATCGACCGAATCCCTTCGATCCGCTTGGTTATTATGTCATCGTTCTCGTTCGCACATTTTCCCGCTCCTCCTCTTCTCTTCAACCGGCGAACGCTATTCTCTCTCCTCCTCTTGCTTTCGATCTGTCCGGTTTAGCAAAGGTGTCGCGGAATCCAAATCGAACGATTTCTCTCGATTATTTATTTCGAACGAAATCCCAAAACCAGAGATGAACGATCGTTGCGCCATTCGAAAATTCGTTTATCCGAGCGATCGTGTCTGTTTACTCGGACGAACGTGCAGTGGAATAAAAAGGTGGTACGTGTTTTGACAGTGTTCGTGTTCGTTCTAACAAGCAACGGAGTTTTTATAGTTGAGTATATGGTCGAGTTAAAGACTGAGTTTTCGTATCTTCTGTTGGCTTTCTTCGACGGTTTTAAGGTTATTCGCAGTAAGCGTCTTTTATGTGGCGATAAAATGCATAAACCTGGCAATGTAGAGCGGACGTAACGGTTACGGTAGCTACAATTTCATTCACGTAAGATTTGAGTCGTATAGACGCTGCTCTCGGTCGCGAGGCGAGAAATTCGGTTTCGTAAAGCACGTTATGCGAGTCGTATTTTAAAACATCGAAACTAAGAGAATATCTTCGAGAGGCAATGAGAATAATTCTTGGAGAAGTAACGCCGACGATAAAAATACCATGCTACCTCGATTACTACTTCGAGTTACTAATTCTCGCAGCAAAGATTTCGCGAGAAAAGTTACACGGCGATAATTCAAATTCTTCGATCGGTTAGGAGCTAAACGGGGGCACAGTGGAAATTTGGAGAGACTCGCACGCTGTTAGAGAATATAGGATATAAGGAATCGACCGAATGAATTTTAATTCGGATATTCCTCGTCGCTTTGCCGTTGCGCTCTTTCGCATCGACATCTCTACAGTTACGTATCTTTGAAAAAATCGAATCGAATCTCTTTGCTACGCCTTCTATCCACGGAATTTGAAAAATGGCCGCCGGCGTATCCGCGTAGCGCGTTTAATAACGTTTAATAACGCGCTACGCGGCTTGAAACATCGTCGCACTTTGTTACAATGTAATTAATCAACGTATTTACGGTGTCTCCGCGCCTGATGTGTTTCGATGTTTTTATACGGATGTTTTTATACGGGTAAAAGCGTTCGTTCGTCTTGCATGTGTGTAATAAATTGAGTGAATCTTTATCGATGCTCCCGCGACCGGTGCACGCGACTTCCGGCAGAAAAAGCGTGCAGAGGAAAGTAGGCCAGAGATAAAGAGATTTTTTAAACGAGAAACGCCGAGAACGCGTGTATTTCGAGTCGGCGAAAGAAAGTTGCCGTTTTTCTGCCGATCTCCGACAAACGCTTAACGCGCGACGTATTACGCGTTTTTGAAAATGGGCCGACGTACTCGAGTATCGTACTCGACCGGGGTAGAAACTATCAGCGAACAAAGTAGCGACGCGTAAGCGTGGAAAATTTACTTTCATCGGATCTGCCGCGACGAACGTGTCCGATCAGGGCGCAGCGGAGCAAACGCGAGCAGAGGACGCGGCTTCGTGTCTAACCTGTCGGCGATCGAGCTCATCGAGTCGCGAGAGATCGAAAGTTCGAGTAGCGTCGGTCGAGCGAGGCCAGTTTTCCCGCCATTTTCCATGTGTCCTTCCCTCGCGTGCATCGCCTCGAGGTCGTCGACCTGCCTGCCGGCAGAGGCCGATCGTGGACATCCGAAAAGGCAGGCGAGATTGGCGAGGGCGAGAGCCAACAGCGAACAGAGACCAAGAGAAAGAGAACTCACGTTCTCCTCTCTTTCTCGGCTCTCTGCTCTGTCCTCGTCGCACTCTGGTCGCTCGCCCTCTCCCATCTCGCCACGTGTTGGCTACGTATACGTAGTATGTACCTTGGAGCATCATTCAGAGAGGCACCTAAAATTAGCGAGGGAGTATATGGCGTAAAGAAATTTGGCAACGGTGATCGAACGCGAGTCTTTAGAATCGGACGTTGCTATTGCGAGAATCGTTTCGTCCGATGTTGATCGTTTTCTCGTTAATTAGCGGATGATTACGTTTCGAGATGCTCGCACGTCGAAAGAAATTTCACGACGACGATTCGATGGATATATAGGATCGATCTTTGATCGATCGATCGATCGAGAGAGAGAGAGAGAGAGAGAGAGAGAGTCGCTTTGTTCGACGTTCGTAGTTCCGAGTATCCGTATAATGCGTATCGTAAGCGAGCGAGCATCGTTCTAGAAGTATCTATCGACCGTCTCGCTCAGATTTTCCAGATTTTCACGACTCGTTCGACGACTCGTCGAGGCAAGTGAAACGAAGCAGATAGGCTAGAACGACGATTATAGAACGCGGTACTAGTTAGAGCAGCTATCGAATTTTGCACGGTCCTGAATAGCAAAGCCTCGTAAAGTAAGCCATGTTTAGAGTAACCGCGTGGCTACTGGAAAATACCGCTCCGTTCGCTCGTTACGTCTTCCGATATCGATTGCTTCCTGCATTCTTCGCGTCTGAATTTCTGCCGCTTATTACGTAGCATGCGCCGCGCCATCCGATAATCCGCGGTAAGTAGTTTGCTCGAGATTGCGAAGCGGTGTTTCGATAAGTTAATTTTACCAAAAAGATCTCTGTGTCTTGGTTATTGGATCGCGTCTCAGGTTATCGACCTCCGAACGACACCGCGCCATAACAGATCTATTATTCGTATAAATACAAGTCTCTGTTCCTGCTCTTCTCTTTGCAAGTTTCGCTCTCTCGAAACCTAAGCCTCGTCCAACTAATTACGGCAAATACAATTTTCTTAATCGTAACCAGTTTTGTAATACCGTCCACTTTTCTTCTAAATCCTTAGGTTCTTTCGAGCTATCGGCTTGCAACGCTGTCCATAATCGTCAATCGTCGATTCTGTATTTCATCTTATTACCTTTCTCTCCTCTTCTGTCACATTCATCTATACCACTCGTTATCCAGTATTATTATTTTTTATTCCAACTCCATTTTTCGAAGTACTCTGCAGTGTGTATTATTATTATTATTATCATCATCATCATCATTATTATTATTAATATTATTATCATAAGAACAAAGAATTCGATATCGTTTCGTTATTTTGGACATGCTTGGTGGTTCTAACGATAAACCGTGCTTTTAACGTCTGTGGAAACTGGAAATATTTAAGCCAGCTTTGATCAAATATCTGCCACGGTGATCGCTACACGATCTCGAAGGGAGATCGCGTTGTCGTTGTTCGACGGTGGGTTAGAAAATATTTATCGGCGTCATCTCTAGAGAGCTCCGTGTTCCTCTTGCCAAGAGAGGTTCCACGTTCTACTCATCTCGTGTTCTACAGAGTCGGTTCGAATTCTCTGCGGTTTCGCCTCCGCTGCGTTGCCCCTTTATCACCACTGTGTCAGAGGCCATTAACCTCTTCCACTCGGTTTCTTCTTCTTCTTCTTCTTCTTCTTCTTCTTCTGCTTCTTCTTCTTCTGCCGTTTCTGCCTCCACCGCCTCCAGCCCCCTCCATCGACGACGAACGACTCTCCTCGTTCCACCAAACTTGCCTCTTCTTTCTTTCCTCGCCGACAGATCGCTACTATGGCGCTTATCTGCCGTTTCTCCCCTCGTGCATCTCGCGAATGCTGCTTTGCCGCGTGGTTACTTGGTCGCTTGGTTACTTGGTTACTCGGTTACCAAGGTGCTGAGGAAAAAGAACCCCGGTTCCTCCGTCGATTTCTGCGAAGCTAAACTCTCGGCTCCGTGTCTTTCTCTCTTTCCATCTTTCCCTCTCCCTTGTCCCGTTCTCCTTTGTCGTCTCCCCTCTGTTTCGTTCAGCTACGATCAAAGAAACGATCGTTAACCCTTCGTCTTCTTTAGTTCGCTTTACGATCTCGATGCCTCTACTACTGTTAATTCTGTGCGCAAGCGTTACTCGAAGCAAATATTTCTCGTACTATCGGTTGGCTAACTGATTCCTTCGCGCCTAGAAGCAACTTTTTCTTTCCTTTCTACCGTTCCAGGTCTCTGAAAACGTTCGAAACGACTGCGAGATATCGCGCATGTCGTCGTATCTCTGAAGCGATATCGTAGAACCGTTCGTTAAGTCGAACGACGAAAAACACAGCCGAAAAGGAATTTGCAAGAAATTGAATTCGAATTTAAAACTAGGGGATCGTAGTTTACCAACGTGTCGTTGAAGTTATTGAAACTAATAAGAGTTTAAAACTATTAAAATTTGACGTAATAATTACTGCGCGTTCGGTTCTCAAAATCAAGCAAACTGTTTGCCACGAAAATAGCCTTTCCACGGTTCCAAGTTCCAACACGTTCGAACCTAATTGCTCGAGAGTAGATACACGCGACATCGACACGTTACATGAAAAAAATATCGGAACGTGTTTTTAAGGCCTGCGAGCGTTTCATTATTTCTGACAACGTGTTTTTTGCGGTAGAAATATCGCAACGACGAGCTATATATGCATCACGGTTCGCTATAACTTTCCAAATCGATCGGCAATTTGCCCGTCACGCGAAAAAGGGCGTTAAAGTATTACGTGGTGGTTTTCGTCGCTCCGCGGCGGATCACCGGCTTCCAAGGAAGCGGCTATCGCTACGCTGATTTATTGCGTTAAATCAGAGAATTAACGAGATTGATCCACGCAGTTACGCGAACGAACTGCGCTTCGTAGGATCGGGCCGCGCGTAACGATTTCGATCGGACGGAAATTACGACTTGGATGCCAAATTATCCGGCAGGAACGATAATTTCATGCGTGACGATTCGATGGAAGATGGATCGAAAGAGCCAACCATTGGCAGCTTACGGAACTTTACGATGGCGAACGTCGCACAAAGTCGACGACTCGAATTGTCGCGTGTATCTGTTTCCAGTTAAAAATTGCGCCTTCGTTCCGTGTTACAATGTACACCTGTAATTTTGTAATTTCGCGTCTAGTTTCAATAGATAAAATGCCCGAGACAAACTTTCGGTTATGCTATTTATGCTATTTATGAAATTCATAAACGCTAAAAATATTGGTCGCAAGAGAAATATTAAAAATTGAATTACACGTCGCTATGGGATAGGAAATGCGAATAATATCGGAGGAGCGTAGCTGGTAATATAGTAATTTCTTGCCAGTTTCGATTCGATTCTCTCGAGTACTTGCGACGCCGCTACAAACTTTCGATCGTACGCGTGTACGAGAGAGGGGGGGGGGAGAGAGAGAGAGATATCTACCCGGTCTGCCGTGAAAATATTTCATTTTACGAGAAAACTGATAATGTTGACGAGTTATTTATACGTGCCATTTATCTCGTGCTGTAATACGTTTATTTGGATAAGCATGGAAAATAAACGACGTAAAAGTGCGACAAGTGTGAGTAAGAGCGTAAAATGGCGATACCTTCGAGGTCGAAATATGATCCGCGAATTACGTGAAACGAAATACTTTTTGCGCGATACTTTATATCGACGTAAACGGACTATCTGCGTTTGTCGCTTCATTGAAAAAGCCTGTAATTAATGTATGGTAAAAATTAAGTAGCACCAAAAATTGTTAAGCACCAAAATATTATTATTTATTTGTTTATTTATTTATTTAGAACAATAGACGGGCATATATTTGCCCGTTACACGGAAAACGTTCTTTATACTAAAGTTATATTTTTTCTACGTATTGCGTGTATCTCGCTTATAATGCTCGCGTTAAAATGGATAAATCGGTACAAAGTCGTTGTCTCTCGAACAACGATGCGACGATAGTTGGATGATCGCGGACGAAACTGCAGCTACGAAGAAAAGAAAGATCGGCACAAATTTAGAAAGACGTAATGGTAAGCATATTCGTGGGAACGTGTCTCCGTCTTTTCCACCGATGAACCGAAACGCGCGAGCGTTTGCTCGTTAAACGTTCTTCCAGTGAACGCGATCGTAGCACGTGCTTCGGTTTCCCACGTAAAGCATCAAAGGACATCGACCAGAGACGTCAATCGCGTCAAGAGAACATAACGAGCTTAATTAGCAGTTTGGTATTGCTCCTTGCGTAGTTAATTATTTGAATCCAACTTTGTAAATCTAGTGCAACTTTGTACGCGTGAAAGAGTTTGAGAAGTACTCTGATTTATGCGATCCAAAGAGGAAAAGTTATCAAGAAGCGGGTATATCGTCGCGAATCGGCATCGAGTTGCAAGATCTTGTCGGATTCTTTGCCAGCTCGCGTAACTTTAAGGATAAGCGAACGAGACTATATCTTCGTTCAAGATCTTCTAGTCGACCAAATAGATGTACAAACGCTTGTCTTGTTTTAGCTCGCAAGATCGAAGTAGAAATAATTAACTAGTCGCAACGCGGACGAACGTAACGTAAAACATTTTTCTATTCGTTATCTTCCAAAGTATATGAATGTATGCAACATCCGATACTGGCAGATTATGGTACTTGTAGCGCGACAACGTCCTTCGAAAGTAAACACGTACCGTTTACGCGTGTCTCAGCAGTTACTCTCTCTAGCAAGATACTTCTTACCTGTTCGTACTTTCTGCTTATCGTAGCCATTATGCGTCGAAACTTTCAACTTTAAAGATGAGTGTTTC
This sequence comes from Bombus pyrosoma, assembly GCF_014825855.1. Classification (NCBI taxonomy): domain Eukaryota; kingdom Metazoa; phylum Arthropoda; class Insecta; order Hymenoptera; family Apidae; genus Bombus; species Bombus pyrosoma. Next base: position 10,947,219 of record NC_057782.1, on the reverse strand, counting down.
TATTTCGGCGAGGTTGGCCTCTCTAAAGATCGAAATAGCTAACGTATCGTGTCAGAATTTCAAAGAAATTATAAAAAAGTCAACCTAGAAACGCCTTAATTAAAATTATCATTATTAGGAGCGTGTTTTTCGAGTTGCGGGTAACTCTTGTTTTTACTCTCCATTACACGACAGTGATTCTATATTTACTCGTACAACAGATAGGCTTCTCTCTTAACCAGTTGACAAACGGATCGTTTATTTTCAAAGTCGATTATTTTTTTTTCTTTTTTAATTGGGAAAACGAACATTTTTACGTATACTTTAACGCGAACTTTTTATTCGTGAAAATTCATTGAAATTTCGATTAATGAAAATAACGAGGAACAAGACGCGTTCTTATCGAACCGACCGATATGCTCCTATAGCGAATCATTTTTTATTAGTAGCTGGTATACGCGGCGCGCGTCGGCGAGGCAAATACGTCGTTTAACGACGTTGCAGTCACATGTGAGCAAACACGAGGAGCAAACGATCGGGCGTACGGTCCTTCGGACATAAACGGTGAAAAAGAGCGACGTCAGAAGGGGGCGAATTGCTTGTTTCAATAATACGCCATGCGACCAACGAGTGATTTGTGTTTGAATGAAAATTACGACGGGACATTCGATACCTCCACAGATGCCCATGCAAATGATACCGGATGGACATCTGCCGGCAACAGTCACAGAGTACCATGACCGTACTACCATCCTTCCATTTTCTTCGTTAATTTTCCACGGGAAACTTTGTCCTTTTCTTCGAAGAGCTCGGCTGTGCGAAAGATTTGCATCGATCGGGACTATACGCCGATTCTCGCTGACCACTCTCCTAATCGAATTTTATTTTCTCGGGCGAACCGCGGTTCGGCCTGTGACGGAGAGATTTTAGCGGACGATAAGCTGACGCATTTAATCGACTCTCTCAAGCATTCGTTGCTCTTGCAATTTATAGTTTTCGCGATTGCGCCGATATACCGCGAATATTATGTTTCGAACGCCCAAGTTTCACACGCGTCTCGTGATCTTCTTTCGTTAGATGCGAACATCGGTGCAACGAGGCGACGTGTCATTGTTACGGGAACGGAAAAACGTTCGTAAAAGAAACATTTCTAAAAGATCGACGAGCGAAAACACGTATCGTACTTTGAGACAGAATTCGTTGAACTGTTTATCGCGTTGAAAGAGAAATTCTACCGAAATTTTCGAAAGAATAGAAAGGAAATTTCATAAGCTTGCAGAAATAGAGGAAATTGCCGCAATCTGGTACTGGAAATGGAAGCAATTGCACATACAGGGAAGGAAACGAACGCGATAGCTTTTAGTATTTAGTCTGTAATCGAGAATCTGGTAGATTCGATAAAATCATACAGAAGATATCAGGCCGACGCGATATAGAGTTTACGTTAAGTAGAAGAGCCATTAAATAGCGGATTTAATGCGAAAACATGCAACCTCGTTAAATACGAATAGTATTGCTATTACTTAAGCAAGAAACAAGATAACGCGAGACATTTAAATGGCCATTTCATCACTGTAAAAATGGAATGAATAATACTGTCCGTTCAAGGACTGTACAAGATTTGCACCAAGTAACCAAGAATCTCGTATCAGATTCGATGTGACATTTTCTGTAGTATTGCGAGATATTCGTAAACTCAGCTCGATCCTAGAACCATGGGTTTCCGCTTTTTTTTTTTACTATATCTAACATCTATTATCGTTATTATCCATAGTTGTCACTTTGTGATATTTTATCGAACGCAGTCTGACTCGTATCGTCGCGCTATTCGCAGCCGTACCACGAGTCGCAGAAATTTCGTGAGATCGTAGATGGGTAAAAATTGGAATAACCGTTTCCGGTGTTAACGGAAAATCGAGTGCGTTCGGTTCCAATGGTATAAGCTCGTATAAAAGTGAGTGCGTAAGGAGAATGGCGTGACACACCTTCGGTGACAATAAAAACGCATCCATCCATGGGAAAGAAAAATCTCGGCATCTCGGAGCGCCCATGTGCGCCATCGGGCGAACTGGTTGCGCGAAGTTTTTTGGTCGGCTCGAAAAATAGATAAAAATGTGCAAATAAACGCCGGTCGTGGCTCAGGGACAACCGGTTGCCATCTTGCTTTCTTATATAAGTCCCTCCTTGGTCTTAAAGACGTTCCATCGCCGTGCACTCGCTAACATTTGACTTACCTTCGCCTCTGCCTCCCTCCACCTTCCTCTTTCTCTCTTTTCGTTCCTCTCGCATCCTTCTCGTCCGTCTCGCTTTCCCCCGCTTTCTCTTTCTTTTCCTTCCCTCTCCGTCTCTCGTGCAACCGTGCGTCTATAGTCGATCGTTTTTCCCTCTTGCCTTCGTCTTTCTCTTCTTTCTCCTCTCTTCTCGCTCTCTCGCTCTCTCTCTCTCTCTCTCTCTCTCTCTTCTCTCTTCTACTCTTCCCTCTTTCGCGTTTCCTCCTTTCTTCTCGCTTCCATGCCCTTCTTCTCGACGCTTCTCTCGATCGAACAGCATACGATATACCATGTATATACGTACGTGATTTCTTTCTCCGCTTTGTTTCATCTTTTGTATCGTCGACTCGTTGTACATACGTTAATTTCAATTTCTTTTCTACCGCTAAGAATCTCTTCGTCCTATGCGACACACGATTATGCTCGATATCCGGATTAGTTGTAGCCTCGTTACTTACACCGAACAAAGAGTCCTTTCTTCTGTATTTCGATATTATTTCGTTCGATCCAACCTTCTATTCAATCGTACACGGAATAGAACGTACGTGTGTCGCGTAAAAGATTTATACGATAATTAGCTGTTTTTTTAATGCCTCTCGCAACTGTTGATCTCAGATCAGACGGCTAATGACTCCATTTTTCCCGTTCTTTTCCTTCCGCCGACCTATCGTCCGAGCACGTATCGAGCGATTTTCTCCGTTCCCAAGGCTCGAACGATCCCAAGCGAAGTAATAGATTACACGAACCGAGTCTACTCGAATCTTCTTTATTAATAGATATTTCATAGAAAGAGTTTCTGCATCTCTCTTTCTCTCTGCCTCTCTGCCTCTTCGGTTTTTTCCCCTCGGTTCTTCTCGCCGATAGAAACAAGCGATCTCTCCTTCTTTCACAACGTTTCTATTTTTCTTTGCCGATTTGCCTGAAAGCATACACAATGCACGACTTCCCTCTCTTCTTATACTCTTATTCCGTTCGTTATTTTCGTCTCTTTTTCTATCACAATGCACTCCCACCTTCTCTTTCCACCAACGATTTTCTCTGTTCCTTTATCTTCGACCTCTTCCACCTCTTCCACCTCTTGCTCCTCGTAGCCTTCTCTGCTCCTCTCTTTCATCCCGTTTCTCCCCTTTCTCTCTCGTCTCCGAGCCACCGGATCTCAACTCGGTTACATTTTCAAATATACTTGTCCCATCCACCGTTCCCCTTTTTTTCGTTTTTCTTTTTACCTTTTACCGGTCCGACTACGATCCTTCGTTTCTTCGTTTTTTCAGCCGTTGCAGTCGCGGAGACACGCGATCGTCGCTCGCTGCACCACGAATTACGTATGTACGAGTGAATTTTATATATCTACGTTTTAGAAACGAAATTCGACCAACGATTAGATGCATCAAATTATTCGTCCGATCGTAGTTTCAACCTTCAACGATGGTTTTTAAGCCTCTCTTCGTTTAATCGATCCTATCGTTTCGCGTGCGTACGCATCCGTCGTCGATTTTACCGCGAGTATGAGAATTAATTATCTCGTCATAGATAGGACAAAACGCGACCACGAAGAGTAAAATTCAATGTAATCGCGATACTTTGAATCGGCGTGAAGATCACTGGCAAGAGCGGCGACGACAACGACGACGACGACGACGACGACGACGACGACGACAACGACAACGACGACGAAGTTAGGATAAGCAAGATAAGGAGATTGAGGAAGGGTGAACGAACGCGTGATACAATAAAACGTGTCTTGACGATTGCATCGTTCGATCGCACTCGCACGACGGATATTTTCCAAGACGCGCCATCGTATTTCGACTTGTTGGTTACGTTCTCGCCAAATTACAAATATTTACTGTTATACAACCTGCGAATACGGTTTCGTGAATTTATCGTCGGAGACTGGCAAGTCGTATGTGGAAATTGTCGATCGAGTTCTATCTCGCCTAAATCTGTCGTATCGTCCAACGTACTTCCGACCACCGAAACAATTCTACGTGTATGCGTCGTATAGTATACAGTGTACAGGACGTTTCACGCAACCGGGACAAGCCGTAACGTTAAAACGATGGACGGAGTAAGGTTTCGTTAGAGAAATTAAACAAATATGTGCATAATAATAGATGAAACGCGTTACGTGGTGCGCGTGTCTCTTCTGGTATTGGAGACGTTTCAAAGATTTCGAGATCATCCCTGTCTCTTTTAACGGAGCTAGACGTTTTGTCGTTTCCTGCGGAGAAAAAGCATCGGAATACGGTAAGACTCCACTTATCCGACACGGTCGGGGCACGAGACGCATCGGATAACTAGTTCGATCGGATAATAAAAGTTCGATAGAGTTCTGCCTTGCTTTGCCGTTTCTTCATTCGTATAATCCATCGATTTCTATCTTCTATCTTCGCACGCAAGGTACGAGCCTGAAATTCATCCGCTTCACTCGCAACAGCCTGTATGACCGCGCGTCAGGTCGTAACGCAAGAAATCCCTCGATCCAACGTTTCCGTGGACCGGCGATCAGCGGTGTGGGCCGTTCGGTACTTAAGTTTAAGTTAAAGGGGGCCCGAGACTCGTTTCTGGTTTCTGAGCGTTCTACTCGAGGGGGACCCTCGCCTCCTCGCCAGAGATCTACCTGCGACGCAGGGGGCTGATCCGTCCGCGAGATATTTTTCATCGCTCTAGGTTACGGGGTAAGTTACCGTGGTTGGCAACACTTGACTCCACGGTGCAAGGTTACGGTAGGCGGACTCTGTCTCCTCCTGCTCCTCCTGCTCCTCCTGCTCCTCCTCTCTTTTTCTCTCATCTCTCATCGTACAGAAAATATACCCATAAACTCTGGCCGTACATGTGTACACCGGGCATTTGGAGTTACACCCACGTGCATTTTACGCGCTCGCACACAGGAGCGCGCGCGCGCGCACGATTCCAGCGCACAAAGAAGCACGCGAACCGGGTGCAACGCGTGAAAGAGGAGGACAGGGTGCGAACGGGTCGGACAGAGAAGAGGAGACCGGTCGAGGAGGATGAAAGCGTGTTGTGAAAGGAACATCGAGTCGGTGTTTCGCGGGGGCAACGGGTGAAAGACGAAAGAGAGAAGAGGACGGAAACGCGGAGAGGTGGGCGAGCGCGAGAGATGGCTGACGAGGAGGATGGGTTGATAAGTCGTGGGAAAGAGAAGGAGGGGGAGTAAATAAGGAGAGTCGGTCGTAGGGACGCCGTGGGACGAGCGAGAGGGAAGAAAAAGAGGGATAATGGTAAAAAAGGAGAAGAGGAGGGGGGAAGAGAAGTAAAAGGAAAAAGTCAAAGGGTAAATGAGCCGAGAGAGGCTGAAGAAGGAGGAAGGGATCGTGGAAAGGAGCAACGGAGAATAGAAAGGGAAAGGGTGAGTAGGAAAGGGAGTAAATAAGGAAGCCATAGGGGAATGGAAATGGGGAAGGAATCGGAATGCGTGTTGGCTCTGCGTGCGCGCTTATTCCTGCAGGAATACAAATACTCGCTATTTAACGCTTCGATTCTCATCGTGCGCAACACAAAATTCGTGGATTTTAACGCGTTCTAACGCCTATTCCGTGTCTCTTATGGGCCGTTTTATCTCGTTACTCATATTCGTTGACGCGTACGACGTAAGTTCGGAATTATCGTAATCGGAGAAAGAAACCGCGATAAAGAGCCGAGTAAAGTGTCGAGCTATACGGGCGAACGATACGAAGCGAAATAAAGGACAGGAGGCGGAAAATAAAAGGAAAAAATTGACAACATGAGAAAGCAGAAGGTAAAGTGGAGAGAAGCGTAGGAAACGAGAGGGGAAAAAAGAAAGCAGCGAGAGGAAGAGAAGCTTCTGCGCAGCATACGTGCAAGTTAAACATACGGGAGACACTTGTCGGTGAAAAATGTGGATTTATCAGCAGTGCTTGTAAAGCCCGACAAGAAAAACGTTTTCGCTTCTGACACTGGGACAGCTAGGTTTTTGCGCGTCTCAGAAAACAATGTCGCGCTTTGGTGTCCATGCGATTAAGAGTTTAACCTCGTTTAACCGATTTTAACGATCAACGGCCACCTATTTAATTCTCGCGCGCTTCGGTAACGCTAATTCTTTCGTACCGCTGGAAATTTTCGGATCGCCTACTCCGCTGAAAACCGTACTTGAATTTTTTGATCGAAGATGGACGTACGATGGATTTCGGATACCTGGAACGATATTAAGCGATGCGAAGACACGCCTGTTCGAAGCTTTTATACGATCGACCGACGCGCAAGTTATTCGAGAGACGCGATTACACGCCTTCGCTGAATACGCGATAAAAACAATCAATGTAACGGCGTACGGACAGACTAGACGATAAATCCAGCTAAAAGTCATTAAGATTCCAATAGAAACCAAGTTCGGAGACACGGCAGCGGTTAGAAAAAATCAAGAGAAGCGAATGCCGCGGTAACGGCGTTTGCTAAGCGACTGGTTTATGCGTATGTATGAGGCTCGAGCAGCGGACTCGAACGTTTACCATGCGACTCTGATAACCCAGGCCCGCCGTTGATAATGAGCTTTGTCGAGGAGTATCGATCGAACGGTCACGACTCACGTTATATTGTGCAATTCGTATGATAAATACCTCGGTGAAAAAAATAAACCACGGATTTCGGTGAATTACGCCGCTTTTGCCAATCTAACTGTTTCATTTAATTATTATTCCAATCTCCGAGTAATGCGTTTCACTCGATAATCTTAGGTTTTTTGTTTTAAAACGGAAATCGATCGACGTAACATCGAAGATCATGGCGGCAAAAGAAGAGAAAAAAAAGAAAAAAAAAAAAGAAAAAGCATTCTATGCGTAAACAACGCTATTTACGTATACGTTTACGTTTTACGAAATATACTGGAATATGCTCGATACGGCGATATGGCTTTGCACCGAGATTACGATTAGACGCAAACTTACGATTAGAGAAGCGAGCAGCGTTGTATTCGCTGTTCATTTCGGAGAAGAGCGAGTAAAAAAATTCATGGCAATTTATCAGAATTAGTTGTGGGACGAGCAGAGTCTTTTTATGGCTTACCATAATTCACCTCTTTGTGCAACATTGGAGCGTGTGCGCGCTCTTTCGGAAAAAACAAAGCTTACGTAGTACGCGAGTACAACGAGGACGAAGCCAGAACGCGGGTGCGATGCACTCGACAAGGACAACTCGTGTTTTCATAAACTCCGTTAATGAAACACATGCGCGTAAAATGTTTCCCCCCCCCCCCCCCCCCCCCTCGTCGACGTTTTCTCCCTTCCTTCTACGCTCCACACTCTACTATTTCCAATTCAATGTGGCTTGAGAAAGCTAACAATAGCCTGACCAAATCGTCTCGGTATTTATTAGCGAATATCCGAAGAATTCTAATTCGATTCGCTGAATTCGCCTGCGTATAGACCTTGTCGTTTAGTGAAAACATCGAAAGTGCCGTTAATCAGACCGAAAAATAACGATGTTGCGAAGAAAGTAAAACGAAAGGACACAGCGATGCGGTTAAAATTTACTTTTCCACGGAGTACCTCAATCGCAATACATATACGGCGTTCTTTCAGCAAAAATTATCCTCCTTTCGATCGATTATTTCATTTTTTTTCTTCCTTCTTTATTATTAAATTCTGCCTCAGCCGCGATATAATTTAAGGCTCTTACCGAACGAATGCAACGACAACCGTCGTACGATAGGAGTTAAGTCAACAGATACGCTTTTGTCCACGATAAAAGCTTCTTATCATCCGCGTCTGAGTTCGTGTTCCCCTTCGTTACAATGACAATGAGAGGAGCGCTAACGGGAATAGAATAAATGTGGCGGTAAAAAGGTGAGTGGCGTCGAGTCTTATTCGTTCGTTCTCTTCGCGACATAATAAGAAGATAATGAAGCTTAACGTATTAAACAACGCGCGATAAGACAGAGAGGCGATAACGGTATATCGATAACAGAATCTCTCGGAGAGCAGTTATAAATTAGCAGTTGTAAATTAGTTTCAACGGTAGGAAAATGAAATTTTTATTTCGTACGACGATGTATCGGGTTTTATCGTTTTTCTATAGGATTAGAATCTTTAAAGAATTGTGCTCGTATTTACGGATACAAATATCACGTGCTACAGCTAAAAATAAAAGTAGCGCCGATGAAAGTAAATCTCTAACGATCGAGTTCTTTGCCTATGTTGACGTTATTTCTTTCTCTGAAACGTATCAAGTAAAATATGATGTAAATGAATTTACACGCTGTCTTTTTTTCTTTTTTTTTTTTTATCGTAAGATCGCTCTAATATATTTATTCGTTTTAGGAATTATATTTTACTTTTGTAATTTGAACGATCATATTGAAATGATAGTTAACGTTTCGAAGATAAAGCTATAATTTATCGCCGATAAACCGTTGATAGGGAATTGTAACAAGGGAAACTTGTCGATGTAATTATTTACGTTTATGCAGGAACGAGATTTCTCGTTTTACCCTCGGTTCGACGCTTTTAAAAATACGTTCCAAATGTTATTTTATTCAGATATTTGTTAAATCTGTTCGGGCCGTACATGTTATTATTACATTTTATCGGAGGATTCACGCGGTAGTGTTTTCTTATTGAACGCCTCTTGTTATCGTGTTGTCTAAAGATTTCCATAGACGATGCATCGTTGAAGGACCTACGCTGTAAACCTACGTTGTTTTCCATCTCTTGCGAGAATTTAATTTCACATTTATCGACCAAAGAGTCGAAACAGAAGTTACCTTATTTCGTTTTATTCGTTCACCGTTTGCCTTTTAAAATCACGATACGAAATTGTTTGGTTTATAATGGTTTCGTGCAAAAAGACGAATAACGATCATCGATTATTTGGCGAAGACGACCGGGAAAACAGAAACGCCCTGTAGAGCGAACGGAGACTCGATGTGTTAGCGGAAAACACGGTTGAATCAGAAAGACGACGGCATGGCACTGCGTGCTGAAAATACGACACCCTTCTTCGCTCTTCTCCGCAGCTTTCATTGACCCGCCAAGGACTCGTTCGGTACCTTGCTTTTGTTGTATGTAAATTAACAGCCGAGAGACGCGAGAATACGAAAGGAGACGCAAAGACGACGCACGCGTCTTTCTCGGCGCTGTGCCCGCCGTTTCTTGTCCGCTCGTGCCAACTCAGTAACAGTAACAAACCCGATTGTACAAATTCTTCCAGTCGTCCAATTCCTGCTTTCACCATATTTTATGTTCGCGCTTTATTCTTCTCGTATATCAGCCAAATGAATGGTTACACCTGTACACACCTACACCCGTGCGATTTAATTAGTTCTTTCACCTGCGCCGCGAACGATATAAAAGCCTGGAAATATGTTGGACGTGTCGCAGGTGTGGATCGCTATATATTTGAAAGGTAATCGGCAATTGTCCGTTCTGAAACACAGCTAAACATGTAAGTAGTTTACATGTACTTATAGATATAGAGTATTTATACATTAGAGTATTCATGTATATGTAATGTAAAATCACACTCGCATATGCATATGTATATATATTGTGTATACATAATATATAATTTATATGTTGCATTTTTCGGTTTCACGTTTCGATTTTGTGATCGAAGGAAATTCAACTGTGCGTTTCTCAAGTATGGATACGTAGACGCACGACCTCGACCATGTTTCAAAATTATATGCTGTGCCGATGGCATCGTAATTACGACTTGCAACGGTAACGAGCGTCAACGTTGTGAAAGCAACTAATCGAAATTGCGGTTAATGACCAAACCAGTTGATCAATTAACTTCGTCGCTACTATATCATTCGTCTACGTCGTGTACAAATACTTCTATTCGCCTTGTCCGCCTTTATAGGTGTAGAATTTCATGGTTTCACCGTTCCTTCGTTTCTGATAATACGTCCGTCCTTTTCCCGTGGATCCAGCAAATAGAAATCTAAAGATCGATCGAAAACACGTAAACTGCGATACCATCCTGTTTCCATATACGCGTGTATTCTTTTGCCGTTTTCCTGTTAATGCTCGCAAAAGCTCGTAAAAGCATAGTAATGAAATATCGAACGCGACTTTGTAATTTCGATTCTCTGGAACCTTAAATTAACTTTCCATGTTGTAAATAACAGGTGGTGAAAAAAGAAAAGGTGTTCGCGTATATTCGTGGCTCCGTTAAAACTTGCACTTTCGCGCACCTGAATTTCGTACAGCAAATTGCAATTTAGTCTCGTATTTATTCCACTTTCTCCTTCCTTTCGGCATAATTAATTTTTCTTTTTTTTTTTTTTGTACACGATTATTAAGATTATTTAAGACGTTTAAAGTTACCATGTTACTTAATCGCGTGCATGTATTTCCGTGTCTATTAACGAGTATTATGGTCTCTTTCCTGTTCTTATACGGTTCTGTGTTATTTATTTGAGAATTTCATCCGATCGAAAGGGCCATTAGCAGCTATTGCAGAGGAGAATTATTCGCGCGTCCAATCGCAGCGATCCTGCGTCCCAAAAATCAAGCAAGGACCAAAGACGTATCGTATTACCGACATCGAATGCATCCAACAAAGTACTTATACTCGTACGTATGCGTATCCAGCGACCGTAGCGATCGTTTGAACCGAAGCTACGCGTAGGTTCACAGTCGTGAAGGGATTAACAGTCCACGACGAAGTTATTTACAATTAACTAAACGAAGTTTCAAGCTGCACAGCTGGCGGCTGGTGGCGATGGTTTAAAAATTACCGACCGGCTCCAGACCACGGCCCGCGCCAAAGCAAAGCAAGGCGCGACGAGGCAAGGCAAGGCAAGGCAAGGCAAGGCAAGGCAAGACAAGGCGAGGCGAGGCAAGGCAAGACGAGGCGAGGCGAGGCGAGACAAGGCAACACGACGCGACGCGTGCTAGTCTTTTTACGAATGATTCGGTGCCGCGTAACGGCTGCGACGACGCTTTCTGACGAATAGAAATGCTCGTCGTAACGGAGCGGCTTTAAAAGCGGCAGTTAAAAGAACCTTCGGCGAGATATAGTCTACGTCGCAGTGGCGACCGCGCGTAGCTACGCGTACGTAGGCGGATGCGATACGTATCTGCACCGATCCGCGGTTCGGGGTGAGCCTCGTTTGCACCATCTTCTGCTTTCTTTACCAGAAAACGCTCTGCGATCGACTAACGACCCGTGAGATGTGCTCCACCATTCTCCTCCCAACCCTCTTCAAATTGGCAACTTCTCGTAAAAATAAAAATAAAAAGCAGACGAAGAAATTACAACAGGAGCGCAGAAACATACCAGTCGCGCACGAGTTAATTGAGTAATTGAGATAAATATATTGGGCAACGTTTGCCGCTGAGATGACTTTTACCTGATTCCTTGGTCGATGCTGTAAATGTCAGCAACGTTCAGCCGCGTGTTCGTGGTAATTTTTAAAGCAGCCTCTTTTTGCTAGCCACGCGATGAGCGATCGATCGAACGTCTGATTTTAGAGAAACGGTACGTTGCGAAAGATTTCCTTGTTTTAAAGTAACGCGAGATGCGTTAGATACGATTTGCGCGTTAATGCTAATACTCGTTCACTTTGCAATTTTTCCCCGAATATCTGATCTAAACGATCGTTCGGCCATTTCCTTTGAATTATATTTTCCCATCCAACTAGTCGAGTTATAATAAAGACGCGCGTGCGTGGCGTATATGATAAGTGTAAACTGTTCTACATTGTTGGTGAAACATCGTTAATCGTTTGAAAAGTCATGTTCGATTAATGCTCCGATGCATAACGTTACGATTTTAATTACAAAATTGCCAACGTTCTAACCGTCGAACGTAATTGCCGAGATAACTTACGTTGGTCGAACTTAATCCTCCAAATAACCAAGATAAATACTATACTATAGTTCATTTTTCATTTAATAACGTTTCATTTCACATACGGACAGTAACGTAAAACGAGTGAAAGTTGTTGCAAACGACGGTGGGCAGACCGGTGAGCACGGGCAACAGTTAAAAGCTACCATAACCGGAGATGACATTCCTCTTTACTATGGTAATTTATTCCTTTCATTTTCCATAAATAATCTTTCTTTCCACATTCGAAGATCTCGATTCTTTTGATATGTAAACGAACGCGTTTCCTAATCGTTACGCCGTTTTCCCTGCTTCTCGCTCTCGTACGATTGAATTCTAAGACGGTTGACGTTAAATAAACACGTTAGATATATATGCTACGTGTGAGCAATGAAACGTGTAATAATAAAATATAATCAAAGAACTACATAGTCTGTCTGAGGAAGATACAGGCTAGAAAATGCAGAGACGTTGATAGCGTCGTTCGCTAATAAAGTGCCATGTGCTTTCATATAACGTGATACGTACAGAGAAAATATGCGCGTGTCAAGTACAGGTAGAATAGTATTTTCGACGTATTTTTCACCGTATCGTCGATTTATATCGACGAACGTATTCTTTCTGCGACAAAGTATTTCTCGAGAAGTATACTTTACGTTATTTGTTTGATCAAAACGTATTAAAGCCGGCGTCTTCCTTGAGAATTATCTTCCATTACACGTGGATTGGCCATTTGCCGTACAATTCGTCATTGTCAGTTTCCAAGGAACAAATTGTTTACGGATAATTCTGAACGTTTGAAAATATTGCCTTATCGAGATTACGCGGCGCGCGTGAAATACGCACGCGCAAAGTACGAAAGATGTATCGGCGGACGTGATCGAGTAGCCTGTCAGCGTGCATCGTAATTGCACGCACCGAGAATTCTATTTGTCTCGCCGGACGATCTCTGCGCTCTTGGTCTGTGCCGTAAAATCGTTACACGTTGTGGAGTCGTTCGATTCCACAACGTTAGAGTTTCGTGGTTGCTGAATTTTCGACAAGACGAGGAAACGACGTTTTATATCCAGCCTAAAACCTCTACCGCGACGAGTTTCGTTAGTTTAGACACTGCTGGGAAAAATTCGTCTCTTCGATCGTACTTTTCCGATTAACGTTCGAATTAACCGATTGGCGCCCTGGATAATACAGAAAGGAGGAAAAACTTGTATGCCATCGAAAGATTTATAACGCGAAAGTTAAAAATATCGGTTTAAAACAATATCGGTAAATCATGGCGGGAAATCGCGCCGAAGTCGGGAATACGGTAATTTCCGGTAGTAACTCAGCGCGGACGCGAAAAGTCATTGAAAATAAACGGAAATTACAGTCCGTAGGTTCTCCATCCGTCTGTATGCGAGGTAAGGTCTGGAAAATACAAGCGAACATTGTACGTTCGCTTGGCTGGTAGCTGAAGTCGCCGGTTTGAAGCCTGAATGGCAGACGTTCGGCCGTATTTTATCCTCTCTTGTTGCTTCTTCAGCTTCACTGCCATTTCCAGCCGGCTCTCCATAACGTTTCATTATTACGGGCCGGCCACGCTGTCCGTGATTTATCTCGAGGCATACGTTTTCTTCAGAAAAGAAAGATCAAACGGCGCTACGAGTCTTCTTCGCGAGGATCTCCGTCACGCGATAAAGCGGTCGAATCTTTGCGATCGAGCGGCGCGACTAGTCTAAGGACGCGATAGAACCATGAAAATACTTTCGAAAATGTCTCTTAGCGACACCGTTACGTAAGATACGTGTCACGCTGTATTCGTCGTTAGGAGGCCGTGTAAAATCGGAGTAGAACGAGCGCGATCGATGGAACGATCAGCGACGGCGGAAGAGAAGAAAGTCAATCGATATAAGTGGCGCAGCTTTCGAAAGCGAAAGTCCTCGTTGCTCGTAGCTCTTTTATACAGTCGTGTGTGTAAGTACGCGTTCAAGCGCGATAAAAACATTGAGCAACCGGATGCCGGATGCCGTAGCCCTGGCCACGAAAATCGGGCGGCCTCTTCTCGGCCTCCTGCCCGAGGCCTTGAAGAGTTTCAAGCACTCGTACTCGATTCTATTTTCAAGTGTGCCCATTGCCGGAGCCTCGCGCGAACTCTCCGCTCTCTACCGAACCAATTTTTCGATGTTACGGATTTTCCACGTTTTACGATTCTACGTCGAATTACTGCCGCGAATAAACTTATTATCGGTATCACCGTCGCTCGCGTTTCTTTAACGAGTCTTTTCTTTCTTCAACGAGTCTTACGAACGACGCGTTAAGCTCACCATGTAATTACTATTATACGTTAACACGTATCGCGATATGTGACTTTGACTTTATTTTATGATATTTCGCAGCAACATCTATCGGCATGATCGGCAATGGCGTATATTTTCCTACGCTTAACCTGGTTCGTCCGTTGACGAAACAAGACATTCCGAATTGATTATCGATCGATAATGGTTGGTAATCGGCCAATCGCGGCTAGTACGAGAGTAGGACGTTATCGAGGTCGAAAAATACAAGAGTCGAAACGATCGTATCGAGGGTTGACGTGCGAGGTCAAGAGGGATCAAAAGAAACGCTGTGCAAGCATTTGAACACGCGGCTGACATCGGAACAACGAATTAATTAAACAATTAAATTCACCGCGCGATTATAAGGAACAATTAAGGTCGTACATCGAAGCGGAAACTGGTGCTCCCTCCGTTGTTCGGTTCAACTATCGTCGGGGTGACGTTTACAAGCTTAACTGGACGGTTACCAGTTTTTAGAATGAGCGTTTTTAGAATGGGACTTTGTACAAAGAGCCGAGCATCCAACCGATTAAAGTTCGGGATAGAGTTTAATTGGACGACCGGGAGAGGCAGAAGCGCGGCAACGAGCTGCTAATTAAGCAATTATCGTCACAGCCGATGCTACTTCCATTATCGCACCCGTCGGAAAATCGACCGATATCGTACAGTTTGCTCGAACCGATTCGTTGGTTATACAGTATCATTTATGTATACGATCGTTTTGCAACGAGATTTAAAGAGTTGCTCCGATGATGAAAATCGACGAAATCGTTTGTTTCTTTCGATGCAAATTTACCGTTAAATTCTATACCGTTTTTTTTAATATACATAGTATACGCGAGTCGAGTAATTTGTCTTTACTTGGTGATTCAAAGGAGAGTAAAATACAGCAAAGCGAATATATTTAATAATAACGAATTGGTGGAGTTGCGGCGTTGATGGTATTACAAGGTAACAAGGTAACAAGTTTTGCTAATCGTTATTATGCCGACCTATTTTCCTATAGAGGCACATGAACGTCTATTGTATCGCATGATAGCTCGAGTGCTTTATTCTAATACCGGCCACCACATCGCGTATTCATCGATCGATTTGGTGTAATGGAATTACCAGATTTACGAATTAACCGCCATTAAGAAATTCTACTATCGCTGAAACGAAACGAACCGTTATTTCCCATTTTGTAACATTGAGAAAATTGCATTTGGCATGCCGTGTTTACCGGTGTTTTGCGCTATACCGTGTTGACACACGTGATCTATCAAGTATAACAAGCGATATCGGATTTCAAGACAACCTCGATACGGTTTGTCTTGAAAGCCGATACTATTGGGTTGAGGTAGAAATGAAACGTCGTTTTCTCAAATAAAATTATAGCCACGCGTACTTTCTTCGAATTTCTTCTCCTTGATTTCTCGATTATGCGTGGAAATTATGTAGATTTAGTGGAAATAATTTCCTCCATCGATCGATCAACCTTGTTCTCTCGAATTTAAATTTTAGAGACAAACTTGAGGTCGAAAAGGTATGTCGTTGAAAAATAAAAATCTGTTATCGATATTTCGAACATTTAGATGAAACGAAAGTATCGGATTTATTACTATCTTGATAGATCTGGTGGAGGGTGGAGCGGAGCGGTGGTTGCGGAGCCTGATAAATTTGGCAACCACTGGATTATCGTAGATTGTTCGAAGCGAGGTGGAAGACGCGAGAAGGCAAGAAGCTCCTTCCGAACAATATGCCGGATTAAAATGGAAAGTTGCGCGAGATTTCTGCCGTTACAATTGAAAGTGGCCACTTACCGCTTACGGAGCGACTTTCAATGTAATCTCGTCGGTGCAGCAGAAGACACGTTTGCAGTTCGCGAAAGTCGAGCGACGTTTATGTCGACGAGACAGGATTGCTACTCGTGTTTACGTGGTTACAGCCACGAAACGAGACGTCGTAACTGGTTGTGTTCCACTGAAAGCAGAAACTGGGTGGCAGGCCGTGGTTGGAAAAGGAATTCTCTTTGATTTCCATAGACTGAAACGAGATAGAATTTCGTTACTCTATCTGATAAAACGATATCCGATCGATTATTAGATTGCTTCGCGAATAACGCATCTGCGTCCTTTACCGTTACGATCAAGCGAGACTCGCCTCTTCCCTAGCGAGGAGATTTAAACGTCGCCATTATCCATTTCCTCCGATGCAAAGAAAAATAGACCGACTGAATCAAAAATGGCTACTACGTGTTACTATCGTCCGAAATCGCATGTTTTTATGCAAGGTACACGAATAAAGAGGATTTAGGAATCGAACGAATCCCTTCCTCCTTTTCGTGAAAGTATTGGAATAGTGGAATGTTGTGTATCGTATTGCGTATTTTCTGCGTACGTATGTTTATACGTTATCTCGCATATATTTTGCATATTTCGATATATCGTATCTGCATAAACATCCACGGACTAATTATTACAGTTGCCGTGCGAGCGCACGATATTGCAATCGTATTACCGCGTGAGTGCAGGGCCGAATGATGTGAGTCAGTGAATTTCAAGAAGTCGCTTCGTTTCGTCATAATCGTAACACTTTCATCGTTCTATTTATTTATAATTTTATCGCATGTGTAAATAATCGTGCACCGATTCGCAGACTCGAGCTCGATAATCGAGAGATCGAAAGGATGACGCGGAAACATGGAGAAAAAAAAGTGTGTGGCGTGTCCGGCGAAACAGTTGTTATATCTTGCGTTTCTAATCGAGAAAACGAACGATCATAATTTTTTAGAACGCACAGATTATCTTGGTTTCTTAACGCGATTGCCTAGTTTCTCAAAACTAGACAAATTTTCTCTTTCTCGTAAACGAAATCGCGTACGTAAATCGATGAGCTTCGAGACGAGTGGAAATTTCGGAAATTTGGAATCTGCGTTTTATATAGAGCGTTATGAACAAAATGTCTTCTTCTCTAGAGGAAATTTTAAGTATCGCCCGAACGGAGGAGGAACCATTCCGATCGTTCAAAGACGATTGAACAGCTGGACGGTTGTAATATGCGCAAGTGGCGGAAAAGGACAAAAGAGGATCGGCGAGTCGACGAATCGCTGTTTATCGCGATTAGCTATCCACGCGCGGTAAATATTTTTAGAATGCGGAACAGGGAAACCAGCTGGCCAAGGTCAAAATGGGGAGAGGAGAGGTTGGAACGCGGGCTCGTGGTGCCGCCTCACGACCGATACCTTTTGGAGAACGATCAAGAAACGTCCCCGGCCACGTCGAACGATCGAACGCGGGGACTGACTTTTATTATGTTGGCTATGTCGCCTGGCATGGCCTCGCCTTAATCCCCACCGCTTACACGCTCTTCCGGGGTCTGGCTGACCCCGCTCGTAAAGCGGATTTAATTCACCCTTTGTCCCTGTGGTTTTTGCTGCAGTGTTTCCACTGTTGCGCGTTTTCCTTTTCTCTCTCTCTCTCTCTCTCTCTCTCTCTCTCTCTCTCTCTCGTATTTTCTTTTTTCTTAGTCCGCGTGGATGCGATCGTAGCTGTTTTCTAGGAAAAGGATCGTTTCTACGGTAGAATTAGACTGAAATTTCTTTCGAAAGCACGATAGAGAAAGTTTAACAAGAATGTACAGCGAATCACCGAGTGACTTAATAAGAACTAGCTTGCCGACGCAATTATATTTTTAAATGAAACTGCTACTCTAGCTTACGCAATAAGTTGTTTTCCCTTATTGTTCTGCATACAGCTACTTGATGAAATCACGCGCGTATAAACCTGTAATAACGAAGTGGATTGGCGACTCGGAATTTAGCATGTCTCGTAAATATACTTTTTCAATAGAAAAATATCGTTCTGTTTCATAAAAACTGTAAATTAAATGTACGAGCAAAAGGCACAAGTTGCATCATTCTAGTTACCTCGTTCTATCTTTTCCTATTCTGGTATACATTTTCCTACTTCCATCTTTAATTGGAAAGGAAATTATCACAATCCGTCTCGGCTTCCACAGAATTCACCGAGTCACTCTAAGTGTTTCACAGTATCTTCTGCTTGAAATGCGGACGAATCAAAAGACAATGTTGGGTACTGTCCATTTTTTGGACACAGTAGACGTAACTTATTCGTACAATAATGTAATACAACGTATATTATAGAGCAGAGTACGATAGAAAGGAACAAAGAAATCTTAACGTAACATAATAATCGGTATAATGTTAAATTATTGACGTAAATTAGAATCTCTTTTACAGAGTCGGAAAAATAGAACCGAAAAATTATTGAGATTTCCACGTTAAATTGTATTGTAACCTTAAATCATCGCTACGACGTTGAGAATTAATTTCTTCTATCGCGTAAACGCTTGAGATATCGACAAGTTGTGATCGATGTAATAACGTTGTACGGTGACGATGTAATTATAATACTTTTGATATAAATTTAAATTCTACCTTGGAAACGTTGAATAGCAATTGGAAAGCGTCAATGCGAAAGATACGTTTACGCAATTTCTATAATCGTTTCTACGTATTAAATATAGCCGAGTGTTGAAACAGTTATCGCTCGTAATTATTACGATATTGTTGTAACTTGAAATTTTATCAACGTTCTCGGCGATAAAACAAGATGTTTACGCTTCGGATACACCAGCCAGAAAAACAAAACGAATTACAACTAAAACCTGTATGATTAGCAAATTCTAATTCTCTTGGAGTATTTTAATTTTCTTTACACGCGTCTTAAGCGTATAATATATATAGCGTATGTGTAAATGTAGCAGTCGGGCAATTTTAGATGTAATATTTCGAAATGCGAAACGTTCGAATCGTAGAGGCAAATTGACGACACGAAGCCAGGTCCGAATTAAGGATGCTCCGAATAAAAGAAAAATGGCGAAGATGATTCCCGCGTGCGCACCAGTACACGCAGGAGGAAAACCCTCGGCCCGCTGGTCTAAATGCAGAGGCCTGTTGTCCGTAAGGAAATTATTTTATTTGAAACGATCGGCCGTAGAATTATATGCGAGTGAAGCGGAGCCAGGTCTAAACGCAGCCAAAACAAAACGAGCAATCGTGGCTCCCGATTTGCGAATTCTCGGTCTCTACGATGATGCTGCCGAGGGAATGAGCGACTTTTACCTCTCATTGTCTTTGGCCGATCGCCAAGAATCTTGGGAATCTTCCGTGGCTCGTGTAAACTCGTCCACTGAGCGCTGCGAATACATTTTCCATGTCAGCAGAGAATCCCGACTTTTCCATCTAGGTAATTGTAAACGTTGCATAGTTACTCGCTGGAAATCGCGTCTGTCGAATCGTAAGGGAATTTTGAGCATTGTTGCGCATTCGCCGTTTATTCTTGCCACGTTACTCTTGAAATTAGAATCTTAATGGAGTTTGGAAATCCCATCGCGTCCAAGCAATTACGGATATCAGTCGTTGGACGCTTTTCCGAATGAAATAATATTTGCACGATTCTTTACCGTAGAATTACGATGCCGTTTGTTCGAATATCTCGTAAAACGTCACAGAAACGAAACAAACGCGTTTAATTGGTAAAAGAAGTCGCTGAAATGGTGTCACGGCATTAAAAATTTGTACTTTTTAAGCCATCGTTCATTTATTTAAATATTCCATTCTCTCGCTTCAGGAATCTTCTCCTTGCTTGCCATATCGTCTTGTGTACACGTTTGTTTAGCTGTTCATTTACCCACTTCTCCGACATTGTCAATTTCATCTACCCATTCGTTCATTCATCCACCAGTATCTACATATTTAAGGTTTTATCTATTTATTTGCTTAACAGTTGGCTGCGTGTTTCGAAGGAAAGTACCCGCGCATAGAAATTATAAACACCACATGTTTCGCGAGTGTACGAAAATACACATTTTGCTATTTTATTCAAAGATATTCCGTTGGTAGCATTTTGGCTAGTAAAAGATAAGTTTTATGATTTTGGAATCGATCGTAAAATATGGAAAACGCTGTTAATACGTAGCCAACGAACGCTTGTCGTTAAAAAGACACGTTAATTTTTAATAGCGAAACAGGTTTTAGGAAATATCATGCTAGAAAGTGCGTCGTTTGTAAATTTCAATATAGATATATTTAGAATGATTCGTCCTTCGAGATCAATTTTAAAGATTAATCGTTTGAATGATTGGAAGAGTCCGCGATCGTTGCGTGTGAAACTATGCCGGTTGTTAATCACGTATATCGAACGTTTAATTACGGATTACGACTCTTTCGAAATATCTAATGCACTTGAATAAATAATTTCTTGGCTTCCTTTCTTAAAGAAAGGAATGCCTGCCTCTCGTTGGTAACAAATCCTCCAATATCCGTAATAAGAGTGTCATTTGTAGATTCTATTCTTCTATAAGTTGTATTCCATTGGATTAATCGGTTTCGTATTTCCAGAATAAGATTACGCGTGCCTACTCGTTTGTTACAAGTACAATAGAAATTTCGCTTCGATACGCTGCCAATGTCGGTAAGTGCTTCTTCGGTGATTTGCATGTTTCGAAGGTAGAAATTTCAGTGACGAAATAATAGGATGAGAAACATATCTGAAGCGTGTGAAGAGAATTTCGTTAGTGTTGAAATCACCAAACTACAGCCTTGAAGATCAGCCTTGTATAAAATTAGACGAAAATATTTTACGAATTATTTTGGCACAAAGTGAATGCTAAATATGTATAATTCATCTTGCCACTCGTCCGTATCGATCAGATAATAGGTTGATAATAAATTGAAAAATATACATAAAGTTAAGATTCGTTGCTAGTTTGTAGTACTTTAATAAAGAGAATTTTAATATTCAGTGTCGTTTAGAAACTTGCTTCGCGCATCAGCCCCGCAGCCAGTCGTTTCGTTTTATTAACCATTCGGTAACAAGTCAAACCGGCAACGAGAAAGTCCATATTCAAACGGGCGATCATTGATTCAAAATGGAAAAATGTTTGTTTGCAGCTGATTCGCGACGGAGGAAGGATCGACGGAGCGTCGAGACTCGATGCAATTGGGAAACGAGTGCACGGACGTCGAGAGTCGTTCGGTTCCAATTTCGAAATGGTTCGACGCCGCGTGTCGTCCCGTAGCATTGCACGCAGCCACGTACATCATTATCGAATTACCAGGTGTTTTGCGGCGCAGTTTCGTAATCGGGCCGTTCCGTTGCGCTGAATATTAAGCCGGTATTACGCGAGAATTGTC
Organism: Bombus pyrosoma; assembly: GCF_014825855.1. Classification (NCBI taxonomy): domain Eukaryota; kingdom Metazoa; phylum Arthropoda; class Insecta; order Hymenoptera; family Apidae; genus Bombus; species Bombus pyrosoma. The sequence goes on along the minus strand of NC_057782.1, from coordinate 10,925,644 downwards.
GCACGCGCTCTGCCCGTGCCTCGCTTATGACTCTTCGTGGCTAAGCACGTGCGCCTCGAATCTCCGAATTTTTATTGTTAAAATGTTGCTCGTCCATCGATAGCCTTACCATCGGTAGGTTCACGATGGAAGCTTGCACGAGGAGATTGCAGAACGGAGAAGAATTACCAGATACATAAAGTATCGTTGTCCAAAGTTTCAACCTGACAAATACCATCGATCAAATTTTCTCCTATCGTTAAATATTGACTGCAATAAGAAGAAGAAGAAGAAATTTTCTATACATCGCGCGTGTTCCATTCTGATGAGTCACGTGTATTTCCAAATCACGCTTCGAAGGTCCATACGTTCAGGTATCTCGTGTCACTTTCATCGAGTAGAAGTGCCCTTTTCGACAAATATGTACTATATAAGTGATGTTTTTTAACTGGCCCGATAAAAAAAGAAATGAACTTTCTACTGTGTCTAGGTAGGTGACGAACTTTCACAAATATCTCCTTACGGAATTGTCCCGGCCATGAATCATGCTGCACAATGTTGAAGGATCCGTTCTGTTTAACCAAGAGTGGTCCCTCCATGTGGGAATGTGAAACACGAAATTGTTCAGCCGAAATCTCTCGGAAATCTGTAGGTTAGGATCGAACGAAATATCGTTTAATTCGCGCTTTCAAATGCGTGACACGTGGATGAATGAAAAATTATATTAATGAAATTAATTATATTAAGAAAGAGTGGACAATAATATTCGAAATATCAATAGGTTATAACGTTTCGAGCAATCATTTTCTTAATTTTCTTTTTTTCTTTACGTAAAGAAATTTGTTGGAAGTTTAACATTTAGCATCCAGCATGATATTCGTACAAGTTGTTTTCACGATTGATCCCCGATTTCGTCAAGGAACGTTCGTAAATGGTAAGGATGTTACTTAATTTTCTTTAGCGACTTCTCAGCGAGCATCGTAAAGTGAGTTTTAATATTCAGCACGCCAAGCGACAAGTTACAAAACACGTTACGATATCCCCTGCCAAGACGATAACATAATCTTTGCACAACGCTCAAGAAACTCTCGTTGCGCATGTAAACGTCGTAGAATATCATTTGTTGATTTTATTCGGTAAAGTAGAAATTCGAGTAAATATCAGCATTAAAACATGGTGTTTAGCCGACCGATAGATCATACTCGTCGAATGCCTCGTTTCGATCAGCTCGTAGCTTGCTAAAGACGAGATAACGACGATTCGTAAACTATGAACATTAGTAACGATTCCAAACTTCTAAGCGCAGAAAGTCGGTTTGCTCTTTTTATCGAGAGTGCAAATCGATAGCGATGCCAAAGAACTTGGCACGAACTTTGTTTCCCTTTATCGCAGGTCGTTCGAGTTTCCTTCGAACGAGAAAGTAATGACGAACGCGTAAACATTGACGCACGTACGTTGATTAGCGTCGAACACAATCGTGTCGCCGTTATGTCACACACGCGGCTTAATACGACGAGTACTGTTTACAAGAAGCGTACTTCGTTCCGTTTTCACTTCTATTCCACCGCTCGGGACGGATGGCACGAGGTTAGCTACTTTCGACTAGTTTCGAGGTTTCACTTCTTCAAACACTGTCCAACGTTTATCGGTGGCTACGAGAGAATTATCGTTGTTGAAAACCCGAGACGAGAAAAGAGTAGCCTTTTTATTTGTCGCTGGTTTATAAGCTGGTTATAGTTTTTCCTTCCTATACTTCTTCGTTGGCACAGTTCTAGATTGAATTGTAAGTTATTATTGAATTCTCTTTAGAAAGAAAGCAGAATTTATAATCGCATAGTTGAATATTTTATTTTTAACCAACTAATCAGAATCCATTAGCTTGTCATTTTATTCCGTTATCGAGTAATACATATTTACGAGCTTCGGAGTGGATTTTACGTAATGAATTTTGTCGTAATTGTGTGTTTTGTATAAAATTACAATAATTAAAAGTATCCGATGATATTGCGAAACTGTTTGAATGAAATTTTCGCTAACGACACTGTTTTACTTTCACCGAGTCAAACTCGTTTCCCAACATCGTTTTCCCATAACATATTCATTTCCATCGCGAACGTAACGTAACTTTTGCTTCTCGATATTCAAGCTTACTTTAGTTTAATTTAAAGAATACGTTGGCGATTATGAAATTGAATCTAAAATCATGTTTAATTACGACAAGTTTTTCAATCGATGGGAAATTTTACAGATTACGCGAACGGGTTTAATGAGATTCCTTAATGAAAGATTAAATAGCAATTAACTTTAATCTGTTAGAAACAACAGATCGCTCGCTTGCTAATTACAGTTGTAATTAATTTACCGATATAGGCAACGAAAGCTCTTACTTCAACTTTAGCAATATTCGTTGAAATTTATTAGCATCTTAAGAAACTATGTTCTAATGCTCGTTGTATTTCTGTACACATATCAGGAGCAATTTTCTCTCATATTTTAATCTCACCTGTAATATTATTTTCTAGCGCCATGTCGATAGTTATCGCTAATAAGTAATGTGGCGCACGTTTTGTTCACCTTATTCGGCTGAATTTCCATCGCGTTTCACTTTCTTCGCCATACATAATCACGATACTATATCGATAGACTGCTTTCGGAGGCGGATAAAGTACGCACATACATATAAAACGAACCGACGCACGAGACTTCAATAAGCAACCAGAACCTGTCTATCGGCTCTAACGATTGTTTGCCAATCGACTTCCGTGTAATCGGTCGGTTAGTTGTTACGCATGCCTTGGGCCACCTAACGATTACCAACATTCTTGCTTTCTCCTGTTCCTCGTACCATTTTTTGCACATCAGATACCATTATTCCGACGATCGTAAATTAATAAGAGCGACTGTCTCGTGTCGTGTTCGATATTTCTAACAAGATGTTCATTTTTCCACCAATTGTTTCAGCGTCTTGCAATGTCTTAATTTCTTGTAAACGTGATAATAAAAGGGCTATAATATTCGACATTCATGAACATCTCGAATAAAAGGCTTCAAAAGATTCGATGAATATTTTGCGAGCGATATTACTATCGAGTAGTGGCATCTAAAATTTTCAAACAACACATGTTTCGGCATTTCCAACCGCTGATAATTCCAATTCAAATTTCCCTCCTTATCGACCTATTCGTTATCGTATCACGTTCGCTTCCGTGGGAAATTTAAAAGGGGCAGCAGGTTACGGATTTTTTAAATTTCGCGCCATTATGACACATTGGCTCGCTAGTAAAATCTTTACAATGTTCTATACGTTTGTCAAGCACGAATATAACGTTCTTGCAACGTTGTTCCAAACGAGTATCGAAACATTGGTCGCAGCGTTCGTTGTTTTATCAATTAATAAACTTCGAATCAATAGCGACGCTTACGCTATTCGTTCGGCTATCTTCGTAAATTCTTCGGAGATCGCCGAACCAGTTCGGACGAGGACGGTGCTAAAAACATCGAGCCTGAAGAACGTTGTAAACAGACGCGATTAACCTCGATGAAAACGTACGGTCGCTGGTACCACCGTAGGCAAGGCCATTTTTTCACTGAATCAAGCAGTTCTAGTACAGACAACAACGAACCTGCTCTACCGCTATGGCGTTCCTCGCGAGAATCGTTAAGTGCGAGGTACGTTTAGCATTTATAATATTTTCGCTTCGACTTTTACACCTTATTACCGACGTATCTTGTTAGAAAGTTTTAGTTCGATATATTTCATGTTATAAAAACGAATAAATGTTTACTACAATTTTCGATTCGATGCTAAAAAGCGACACACAATGCGGATAAACATATTCTGCGTTTAAATTTTATTTGGTTTATGTTACGACGTTTAAAGCGAATATACAGTTATATCTGGTTAAATTGTTTCAGGAGAAAATAAAATGTTATTCTCAGAATGTAGCGACGTGGAAAATTGTAAACTTATTTAACTAGGTTTATGTCTATCTGTATTACGTTCAATTCTTCTTATATATTATAAAACGATTAAATGATAAATATTAAGACGTTAAGTATGTGTATATATTTAACAAGTTTCCATTAGTATAACTCAAACATTGATGGAATACTCCAGAATATTCGGTTAGACGAAGAATTTCAAACTATCGTGGAATTTTCTTCTCGTGATAATGCCGCGTGTTATCAACAAACATATTATCGCTGTAAATATTCAACTGTACATACGTCATTTATATAGTAAAAGTACCATAATTCATCGCGATATATCCATTCCTATCGTGAATCACACATACTTTACATCGTCTTGTATTATTTTTGTAAACAGCGATCATGTTACGTTATTATCCCTACTATGTACTGTTATTCGTAGATGTTATCGGTATATGCGTTGCCTCATCATTAAATGATACCAATATTTCCTTACACAAAATGTTACGTGAAATACAAATTTTTGATTTATATGTTAGTTAACACTTTAACAAGTCATCTCTTCGATCAAAAATTACTTGGATTAAAAATTTTGTCGGTATACTCGCATCGTTCTGTAATACTCTTACACAAAGTTGATGTCGTTGAAAAGGGACTATACGCGTCTTCGCTGCGATTGACTTGGATTACGATGACTAGAATCACCGGGTCTAATAACGCTAGTCAAGAGCGATACAACTATCGATCTAGTGTAATAGAGTTTGCATACTTTACGTAACTGAGAACGAATCGATTTGTCTGTGAGAAGAGTACCGTGTCAAAGCGACTCTTATCGCGTGTGGAGCAAACAATTGCTCCCGATGGATTTCGTTTCTTATCGAGGTCATGCTCGCTCGGAGAAGCAGGCCAATTGGATGAATTTATTCCGATGCTGTGTTTAAGCTTTTTCGAGCAAGAAACATACGGGTCTCCGTGGAAGTGATACGTTTGCACGTTATCTGACAGATAGAATTAGGCTATCGATCAGGGACTCGAGATTACTTTACTTTAGTGGACTAACGTTGATTCGCTCGTTCACGATTCGCTGATTCGAATAGGGTTGATATGAAATACAAGTACAGGCTACGCGAAAAGTGTTACAGCGTTTTATAACTTCTGTCGTTTTTTCGTCAAAAGATCATCGATTATCAACTGATATGAAATTACAGGAATGTATTCTCCTTTGCTTTTTTTTCTTCCTATCATTCCTTACTATTTCTACGTGACGAAGAGTGGCAAAAGTTGCAATCTAAAAGAGACGATCCTAAATGTATAATCTTTGAAATTTATCATATCTATACGTTTAAAAATTAAGAAAAGAAAAAAACGAGTGGAATTATTTTTTTTGTTTTATCATTCTTTCCCGCGGAAACATCGAACGTGAAGTCAGCGTATTTCCATTCTAAATATTTTAGTTCAATATTTATCATTTCCTCTATCTTATTTAACTGCTGCATTATAATTTCAAACGATTGTAATTGTAAATGATATGAGAAGCAAAGGTCATGAATTTAAATACTTTACAATTGAAAATCATTTTCAACAATTCCAATACCTTATTATAATACTTAATTTCTGTAGCGAAACTGTTTTTTTTGGAAACATATGTGGACTTATTGTCGTAGAATTTGACCGAATAACGTAATATCGAAACAAGGGTTGTTTAACATTAACCGAATGATCTTTTAGGCGCAATTTGTCGCAAGGACTTACAGCAGTAGCGTACCAACGGTTAAGATGTACATTGATGGCCAATTCGTAGGTAATTATTTTATGGTATTAAAAATTTACGTACCGATTTTCACGAATGTTGTATCTCAGTGTCGTTCCAAATTTTTCAGAGTTATACGAAAGAAAAAGTTCTTAGTCTAAGAGTAAGAGGTCTACGGATTATAAGAAAAACGCAAGAGTATTAAATCCCGATTGAATAGACATTTTGAGATTACAAGTTCAATAGGAAATAACGTTACTTAGCCGTATTTAATGCATCCGTTGAAGCACCGAAACGCGTGTTTACTTGGTTGAATTGATTCATTCATGATTCAATTGGCAGAAAGTAAGACAGCTAAGACTGGCATTATCGAGATCGAGACGTGCAATCTTGATGAAACAGATACTTGATCTTCGAAGCGCTCTTGAACCTATTTTTTCGTACGATACAGCTCGTTATGAATATTTAAAGCGTGCTTCTAAAGGCATTTAATCGAAGCTCGTGGTCCATGAATACCGCTGGAGCACTCGTTGAAACTGTACAGAAAAGGCGCTATATTCCGAGGCGAACTCGATTCTAAGAATTGCTTTAACGAGGAACGTTTACGAATGACATAAATAGCACCGATTATAAAGAAGGCATCAAAGTTAAATGGAATAATTATGCTTCGAGTAAAAGTGGCATGGGAAAAGTTCCAAAAAAACGCGTCACATCTATTTCAGAAGCGGTGCATATTCTTCTTTTCGTAAAATTTCTCAACGTGCTACACTTGGAAAGATCTAAAATTAAATGTCCATAAATCGATATTATTTTGCTTGATCGAGTCGTAAGGAGGTTTCGATCTGTTTTAGAATCGAAGGCCACAGAGTTCACCGACGTTCATGATCCAGCAACGAACGAGCTGTTATGTCGCACGCCAAACTGCACGAAAGAGGAAATGGAGACAGCCGTGAAAAGTGCGAAGGAAGCGTACGAGAAATGGAAGAATACCAGTGTACTAACTAGACAAACGCTGATGCTTAAATATCAAACTCTCATACGCGAACATTCGGTAAGTTTATTCGTATTTCAACATTATTTCGTAGGCGCGAACAAACGGGTTGGCCAAGATCCTATAAATTATTACAAATCAGAATTTAACGCGTTCCTCCGATATTTTTTCATATTTATACGAGAGATATTTATACGTAGAATAATATTTATAATAGAAATATCGATATCTTCCCTAGAAAGAAATCGCGGAGAACATGGTAAAGGAAAATGGGAAAACAATGGCTGATGCTGAAGGCGACGTTCTTCGAGGACTTCGTGAGTATTCTTGAAAAATGTATTATATCATAGTCCTGGTAAATATTTCAATCTATCTCGATAGCGAAGATATTGGAGAGTCATCGATCTTTTATCAAACTGGCTACACGCTGGTATATGCGAACGATGTAAATTCGTTCTGAAATTTTCGATCAATACGCATACACGCATACGCGGACGGAGCAATCTATCGTAACTACATTCCGTGTGTCCTGCCCGCCCCATAAACGTAATCGCATCATCGTACAAGCGACAGATCATACGCCTGGTGTTGATTTATGTTACAGAGGTCGTCGACGCGTGTACCGCAATTCCTTGCCTGCAAATGGGCGAGAGCACGCCAAACATCGCCACAGATATGGACATAATTTCCTACAAAGTTCCCCTTGGCGTAACTGCCTCCATCTGTCCGTTCAATTTTCCCGCGATGATACCTCTTTGGTCGTTTCCGGTCTCGGTCGCCTGTGGAAACGCCACGATTCTCAAACCGTCCGAGCGTGTACCAGGAGCTTCGATGATCCTGGCTGATCTATTCACCAGAGCCGGTGCTCCACCAGGATTGTTGAACGTTATCCACGGTCAACACGCCGCTGTCGATTTCATCTGCGAGCATCCTGATATCAAGGCAGTTTCTTTCGTCGGTTCTGATCAAGCGGTACGTTGCTATCGATCGTTGCTTTGTGAGCGTTCGTTGCAGCGGGATAACGTTCCTTCTATGTAAAATTGTTGATTCTATACGCCATCGATAATATCAAATCGTAATAACTGACAACCATATTCCATGCATTTTGCGAGCGAATCGAAATTAATCTATTACTCTTCCTCTCCCATTTATATTTCATTCATATTATATTCTTTCATTAAGAAGAAAATAATCGAAGAACTCGTAAATACACGAAACGATACCGAACGAACGATCTCGACAAATCCACGTGTCTAATTTCTAAGAAACCGTTTGAAACTAAAACTATGCGTGTACGATAAGTATGTCTGATTTTACAGGGAAAATACATTTACAGGCAGAGCAGCGCGCATGGAAAACGCGTGCAGTGCAACATGGGTGCGAAGAATCATTGCGTGGTGCTGCCAGATGCGAATAAGAATAAAACTCTTTCTCAAATCGTGGGTGCTGCTTTCGGGGCTGCCGGCCAACGATGCATGGCGCTTTCTGTGGCAATATTCGTGGGTAAATCGAAGGATTGGGTGACAGAATTGGTGGAAGCCGCGAAGAAATTGAAGGTGAATGCGGGACACGTACCTGGAACCGATCTCGGCCCAGTTATATCTCCGCGATCTAAGAAGAGGATATGCGATCTGATCGAGACAGGGGTGAAAGATGGTGCCACGTTGGCTCTCGACGGCAGAGGTCTCGTTGTCAGTGGTTTCGAAAAGGGAAATTTCGTTGGACCAACCGTATTGACAAACGTGAAGGTGCTACACCTATGATATATAATAATCGTGTTATGAAAACGCGAATGACAATCGATGCCTTCGATGATGATGATGCAGGAAATTCGTGCTACCGTAAGGTTACCATCGATCGATGTAGAAAGAGAGAAACAAACTTTTCTTAAAAGGCTATCGATTTTCATGTCACGTTTCATACGATAATTTAAAATTGCGTATAATTTAGATCGCGGTAGCTTCCTCGTAATTCCTGTGCGTTATCGATCGCGGCGCTTTAAGTGCTTTGATTTATGTTAGATCGTATAATACGTTTCAGACCTCGATGCAATGTTACACGGAGGAAATCTTTGGGCCTGTTCTTTCGTGTATTTTCGCTGATACTTTGGACGAAGCTATCGACATTATTAACAAATGTCCTTACGGAAATGGAACTGCTGTGTTTACGTCAAACGGTGCAACGGCTAGAGCATTTGTAAATAGAATAGAGGCTGGTCAGGTTGGCGTAAACGTTCCTATTCCAGTGCCATTGCCCATGTTTAGTTTCACCGGAAATAAGGGATCTTTCTTAGGCGATAGTCATTTTTACGGGAAGCACGTAAGTAACATCACACAAACTATCGTACTTTCTCTATAAATTTCGAAGATATTTTTCGAATGAACGCGTCACATTTTTCTAGGGTATAAATTTCCACACGCAAGTAAAAACGATAACGCAGCTGTGGAGATCCGGAGACGCTGGTGATATCGCTTCCTCGACGGCTATGCCAACCATGCAATAAAATAAATGTTCCTTGATTACAGTGATACAAAGCGTTACAGTTGGAAATCTTTCTGTATACTCCGTACGAAATTTTATAAACAAACGACATTTCTTTTTTTTTTTTTAAAAAAGATGAGTTTCTAATACTAGATATTTTCTGATACTATTGTAACGAACAATGTCTTCCATTAGTCCGAAATAACTTACTGTCGGATAAGTCGAAAGAAATACGCTTCCTATTGTGTATACCATGTTTGTTTATATTTTGCAACAAAATAATAAAATACCACCGGTGAAATTTTGTGTTCTATATTCTTTAGAAGAACATACACGTTTATAAAATAGCGTAAATTTTTGTACTATTTTTTTTAGTAATCTTCCGTTCTCCGATAGTCGTGAAAAATGTAACTATGTATCCGCTATAAATATAGCTATACCTTTTTTATTATTTAATTCGACCATACTGTTTCAAATTAATTCCAGCAGAAAAGCAATTCCTCCGACACCGATACGTCGGATTATCCCCCGCGCTCCTATGGACATCACCACCACCACCACCACCACCACCACCACCAACCGGTAAATAAAGATAAGAAAGGTCTCTATCCAATATCCAAGATCGAAGATAAACGATTCATCACTGGATGTATGTAACGAGAGAAGTTCAAGGTTGATGCGTCCTCTAACGTCCTTGAACCCAAGCTAGTTGCTCGCATCCTCGTCGATCGTCGACGCGCCGGCCGAAAACATTGAAATAGCGACGGTCTTCCGGATGTTGGCTGTGACGTGTGCGCACTGCGCAGTCGCATCAGCACCCCCTGGCCAGGCGCATCTGCGCATTTTCCAACAAAATTTCTCTCACAGGCGAGGTTCTGCCCGTCCCGGATCATCGTGTTCGTTCCGACGGAGCAGCCTGCCACAAGTCCAAACGGAGAAAACCAACCCCTTCGGTTCTTCACATATCGTGAGTATCTGCACGTTTTCCTTCCTTCTTATCCGCTTTCTATCCAACGATATTTACACGCTGCGCGATCTTTTTGCACATCCAATGGACGACATTCCTCGAATCTTGCCATTTGTTTGCAAAGGAATAGCGCCTCGTTAAGATTGTCGTCGGTTCATTTGTTTTCATCGACGTCGTCGCCTTTGTTTCGCTACTCGTTAACTTTTCGCGAAAGTCGTTGCCCCGTAGAATAGTTTATTCATTTTGGACAAATTTTATTTCGATTCTCGACCGAAGATCTTTTTATTCGTCCCTTTCTCGTTCCTCTTCTGTCCGTTTGTTCTTTTTCTTGGTCCCTTTCGATCGCATTACGAGAATTCGGCGGTATTAACCTTCGTACGTGAGCGACAAATGCGATGTTGACGAGGCTGCCTGTGGATTTAATATTTGCCGTGGAAAATCGAATCGATTCCTCCCGGCGTAACACATCTGTTCTTCCCGACGTCTGTTGTCCTTTCTTTTCTCTAGCCACGCTCGATAATCCCTTGGGAATTTTGAAAAAAAAAAAATGGATCGTTGTTGCTATTGAAGTATAACCATTACAACGGACAATTGAAATTTTACATTTTAATATCTTGTATTTTTACAAATATTTAAATCATTTACGATAGCGTTATTTTGCATCTCACTTTATATCCATCGTTCGATATTATCCGTCTTAAAGAATAGATTTCGTTGTTTGTTTGGTACTTTAACCCTTACCCTTTATCCCTTACCCTTAGTGTTATCATACCCTTTTACCCTGTCGTTGTGAAATTTAAAATTCGCAAAAGGATACTTACACCGCTACAAAATTTTGTTGCCTATTTTCTAAACGCGTTTCATTTAGTTTCAGATTTTAACACGTTTCATCTCGCGCCTTAAAATAAAACAGTTTCCAAAGTTTAAAGTTTAAGTTAACGCCACATAAAATTACAAAAGGGCTGCTTGAAATTGTTAAAAGTTTAAAATGTTTTGCGTTCGTTTTATCGCCATATTTTTAATAACTTGGCCACTATGAATTCTAGCTCGAAAACACGTATTAGTACGCGGTTTCCAAGCTTTTTCAAATAATACTTGAAACAATTAGTAGAAAAACTCGCCTTTAAAGCTTTTAAAAATTGGAGATATTTTTACCTTTGATCTTTTTCTTTCTATCAACAACTTTTCGAAGAATCGATCAATGGGTATTTATATAATTTCCGAGGGAATAAAAGCATTTCAACGAAGGATGGAAAGAAACGTCTGCGTTTCTCTGTTTAAAAGATGATTTCTACTGAATGCAGTTGACGCATGGAAAATTGTCGCGGTTTCAACTTCGCTTTGTAGAACGCATTTATCTTTTACGGCCGTCAAATTTTATTCTCACGTTGTCACCTGAATGGAAACTATTTCTTCTATCCAGATCGAGTTTCTGTTGCCTCGCTACGTCCTTGTTTAAGAAAACAGAGTTCTGATCGAACCAGGTTTCGTCGGACGGTAAATTCTACAATGTAAACTGCTTTCAACAGGTCGCGTATCACGGTCACTTTGTCTTTAGACAGGCAACCCTACCTTCGTTTCATTAATGTAAAACAATGTCGAAAGCGGGACGTTGCCTCTCGAAGTCTGTACGGGTGTGGAAATAAGCCGCTCGTCGTAATTCAAAATATTCAATTTAGAGATCGTAAAATCAGACATTGTAAAATTTCCTAGATAACTTTTATCAAGCAGCACAGATATTCACAGGTCGATTCTTCTAACAGGTTTATTAATTATGTACAAAACGGTACGAAAAGGCGATGCCAGCCTGCAGTACACAATCCTACCGCAAACGGACCAGTTTTCGTCATCCGGGTTCCCTCAGACATCGGACAAGTCGAGCTCGAGGAACATCAAGTACATCATAGGCACGTTGATGATTCTGATCGTCCTGTCCTGCGTGGCGGCGCCGTTTTTTATGAACCAGAGCGACCAGCGGCTGTTCGCCAGGACGATGCTGGCTATAGGTCGAGTTGGGCACAACGCGATAGCCAGAAACTCGTCGAGGAGTCAGGAGAAAGACATCGCGAACAAAAGCAAAAACAGGCTTCCAGTAACGACCACGGTTTCATCTACGGAAGCTTACAGAAAGCAGGATACCGAAGACGAGATGACTACGTTGTCAGAGGCGTCGAATGTAGATGAACAAGAGTCACAGGAGTTCACTACCACAGGTATCAAGTTCCTCGACGAAAGTTACGCGATAAAAGTCAGTATGTCGAAAATTAACGCAGTAATACGCGTATTTGCGTTGATTTCTAATCGAATAACGATCGAGACGATAACAGTGTTTTTTAGTTTGAAAATGATTGAAATACCAAGCAAGTTCTTGCGTTTTATTTACATGTTGGCAAAATCTATTAAGCTATCCAGTTACGAAGTTTCAATTTCGAATCAATTTGGATTGGCTAATTTGACAACATCTTCCAAGCGTCAATAGCTTACGTTATCTTTCAATCGACCTCCTAAAAGTTGCCCGTATGTCTTAATAGGGAGCCTCGAGCCGTAGCAAGAAAGAAATTGACAGTAGCAACGCTGCCGTTGGCTTCGCGTAGCACGGTTGTCGGCATACGAAAACTTTGTTATGCAAACATTTCCGTGCAACACGATGTTAAACGATGTTAATAGAGCACCACGGAATTTAGATTTAACTGTTTCAACTACGTGACATTTATCGTTTTTATCGCGTCCACTGTTATCGATTTTCTTCGGTCATTGTATCATAATACGTACTCGGCTTTGCCTTCCATAAATCATTTTTCTGCTGCTGTTAAATAACGGAATGTTCGATAATAAGCTGCTTTATGGGGAAATGAATGTTTATTAGTAAACTAATCGTTCATTGTTATTATCGATGTATACGATATCCGTGTTTCTTGTATAGTTGATTGATTATCATTTACTCTGCCTAACTCTAATTGTAAATGGGTATTGGAAAAATATTATCCGATAAAACGTTATTCAATTGCCATCCAATATTCGATCACCATCGCGATAAATTTTTTATTTTTCACCATCAAATACGCTACTCACTAAACTCGACGATGAACGAAAATGAAAGATCTAAAAATTGTACCATCCGGTTTTCCTCTTTTTGGCACTTTCAAAGTCCGTTTGTGTGTCGTTAGGTTTCCATAGAATTTAGAATTTCTCCGTAAGTAACAATCGTTGTTGTTTAAATATTTAAAATTGTTTAATTTGTAAAAACTAAAACCATTCTTTTTCGTCCGCTCTTTGTCCACAGATTCCACAACGAGTAACACGCAACGTTCACAAACATCCACGGAATCGACTACGAGCGTCAAACAGACGTCCGCGTCTACGACTACGTATACGCTACCGACAACGTGGTCGACCGGTTTAAAAACGTTAACCAGCACCCCGAGTGAAGCGACCAAGATGACGTCGAGCGCGCCAACGAGGAAGGCAAAGATGCCAAGGGTGACGTTGAAGCTCAGGGAGAACGAAACGATACCGCAAATGTACATGAAGGCGGGGATAGCGTCATACAAGAAAGGAAACATCACTACGAGCGTCCTGGCACACGGCCTAAGCCTGGAAGGGTTGATCTTCAAGACGCCAGAGGGAACGATAAACCCCTGGCCGCAAAAGTGGTTCTTCACCGACCCCTCCTCCGCCTTTCAATGGAAGGTACAGTCGCCTCGGCAAGTAAGTTAACGAGCAATGGCACGTGGAAAAGTACTGGTTATTTCGAGTATAAGTGGGTCGAGCTGCATACTTTGCATGCTCGCTACTAGTTTCCGATACAGCTATCAAATACGGTCGCAAGTATCGAGCCGTCGCTTGTTTTCCGCAGGATTATAGAATTAGCATTACAAAGAAATGGTATTAGAAAATTACTGACGAAAGGATACGAAACGGTTAAACTTGAAGCAATACGTAGGTATCGAGGATACAGAGGTTTAGGATTTTCCACGACTCAATAACGCGTACAACATTTTCAAATTCTTAATAATATCGTATACGCGTAAAATGTATCAACATGTTTTTTGTTACCAACGCAGATACCATAAAATTGTTGCTAAATTATCGTACAGTGTCGCTCAATAACGCGAATTTCCACTAACACGTATTTGCGGTTTCTTATCTCTTGTAGACCGTACGACCTATTATATTCTCTCTGCTCCAAATAGTTGAGAACTTTGCCGCTGCGGGATTTACAAGCATTGGGTGAATGGCGGGCGATTACGTCGAAAAACCACATGAACTTTACATGAGCTCATTGTTAACTTTCGCACCGGTCTCTTGAAAAGGCCTCCGCTTTAATGTTCTCGCGTGGATTTTCATCTTGTTTCGATGCGTAACAGTGGAAGAAGAATTCATAATAAAGATTCGGTATAGTAGTAGAAGAGAATCTCAGATAAGGTTCCTCAAGATCTCGTGCGTATCGCTCTGAGAGGCACAGGGAACAAGATGTGGCATCGAATCGAATGGAAAATTTTAGGAGCATCTTTACGGGTCCCAAAGGTTAATTTATACTCTGTAGAAATATTGATCGCGCTGCAGCAAAGACATCTAAACCGAATGGCACCGGTGACGATCGATAGGACATGTTGGAGAATCTAACAGCATGGTTCCTTTTATATGTATGTACTTGTTCCGCGGTTCCTCAGCTAGGCTGCCGTTATCTTTCCTTTTTATGGCCGCGAGACACGGAGAAAGATCACAGTGTAATCGTTTCTTTACGGACTACTTCTCTTATCTCTTGTCTCTTAATTTCTTGCTCACCGAATACCGAGTACCGGCGTTCCTCTAGCCGCTACAGATTATTCGAACGAACTTTTTGCGGTGTGATTTTTAAAAAAGAATAAAACACGGAATGGGAACAATCATTAACAATTAACGACGTAGGAATAATTAACACCACGGATGGAAATCGGTATAAATAAACTGTAGCTCGTCTGAAATTAGTCGATGCAACTTGGTTATTGATAAAGCGTTGGTTTTTCATCGTGACACAATTTTATATTCGATATTAAGCGAATCGGTATCTAGCTACACTGAATCCACCCGAAATGAATGAAAAACCCGCTCTAAACCAATATATTTTCGACCAGTTAATCGCCTATAACGTAATTTTATAAAAAATATCGAATTTTATAAATTTTCATTTCGCATCAAATCTAATTTGAACTTTATTATCGGCTATTTTTAGTATGTTTATCGTGATTCTAGATGCAACAGACTATCGCCTTATGTAATTTTCATAAATCGCGCCAAACGCGGTTAACGCAGTGATAACGCGCACCTGTTTATCACAGCTTCCGGTTGAGGTAGCAGACACAATGAAGCAAATCAGCTGTGCGCGAAATGAGACGGTTCATTAGCTCGTCGAGGTGTGGGAGGGGGAGGGCTTATTATATAACGCTTGCCTCTCTCAACTCTTAACAATGATGGAGGATCTAAACAGCTGAAACGATCTCGACGGGTAATCGTTTCTCTTCCTTTCCATTTACGTAACCAGCTGTCACTTATTTCGATGTTTATGAATATTTTTTTTTCTTCTTTCACGGAGATATTCGTCTTGCGGAAGTAAGACTATTCTGTTCTACTTATTTACCTACTTAATGTATTTCTATACATTACATTTCCAACATAGTGCGACAAAAGTTTCATTTTAAAGGAAAAAGTAATTAAATTTACGTAAAAGTATGTATATCTAGGTATATCTTGATTTTAATATAATGCATTGATCGAAATAATGTTCGTTGACGCACGATCGAAACGTCCACGTTCCCGTTTGCGATCTAAATCTTCGTTAAATAGAAAGATTTTCATTGCAATAATTGCAATTTTTCCATCTATCCCTGACGTTTTCCAATCGGATCGTACGTTCCGATATAGACCAGCGCTAATGACATTAAATATCAATATTCCGGTGTTGAAAACAGGTTTTCGCGATTACACGTTCGCGGCGAAAGAAATCTGTGAAAAATTAATCCCGGAGGAGTACGGTATTCGATTTCGCAGATTAAATTGAATTATATTCTGCGAGAAATGTATCCTCTTGAAGGGGACGTAGACGTTATTTAAATAGGAGATTACCCTGCATTTCGAGCATTTGGACGACCCTTAGAATCAGAATTTTAAACGCGTTATCCTCGCCACTCTTCGGAGCTAAAGATCTTCTTATCGGGACACGCGGAACCAATGTTCGATTTCAATGGAAATCCCATTGGATATCGATTTTCGACGAATAATTTCTGTTAAGAATACTTCAAGGCGAATAACAACGGGAAGAAAATGTAGTTTGATTATGTCCCTATGTACGGCGAAGTTTCTTGGTTAAAATTATCGAATCCCTCGTGTAAAATGTGACGTCTCATCTGCTGACACGGATTTTCATTTTGAACAAACGAATAACGACATTCATATTCAGAACTATCTTTCTTCTTCGACAACTTCTCGAGCATGGAACGTGTATTGGGGAGTCGTCCATTTTAATAGACACGAAGCTTAAAACCATTATCATACCGAGTTAGTTAACTGGGTCAAAATTTCCGATATTGAGTTTCATGTCGTTCTGACGAATAAATTTAACGTCAAGTCATACAAGTATTTAAACGAGTATCGTTCGCGAACACGTGCGTCCATCTCTCGAAAACATCGTTATCGCGCAATCTTGGTTAATTGATTGCAATATTCTGACGCTAATTTTGAACTACGGATCGTCGCTCATGTTCTCGAAATATAATCCCCTTTACTTTTTAAGCAGCTACTTAGCTTATGTTACCTAGATCCGATATAAGGAAATTGAATAGCGATCCGATACTTTCACTAGTTCAGCTCAGGTTTTATACGTTCCCCTTTTAGTTATTAGTAATACCGTTTAATCTATCGTCAACTTTTCGATGAAAAAATTTGTTAGAGCCGGAATTGATCGTCAGTCTCTCTATTAGATTACTATTAGAAATGTTTCACAAACCAGTCGCATTTTTTTAAACCGTTATTAGAATTATTAGCGATACAGATTAAACAAAGGGTGCCATTACGTTATTTCGCAGGGCTTAAACCAGAAGTCGATAAAGATTTACATAACCCTGCTAGTGTTCGCAACCTTCGTAAGCATCAGCATCTCTCTGGTGTTGTTCGCGCGAAAGACCACGAGAAGCCAACGTCAAAGCGTCGAAGAACCAGAAGTGGAGGAGGGACAGGAGGAGGAGGACAAATCGACTTTGCTGGGCGCCGAAAGCAAGGAAACCGAGGAAAAAGAGTAATCGTGATTCAACCATGGGAGAGCCACGTAGCTCGTAAGATTCGCATATTTTTACAACGTGTACGTCAGTTTAGATTTAGGTACTTCGCGTGAAACACCGAACGAACGATCATCGAGATGTTAGGAATACCGGTTAATATTTTTCGGGTTCGTTTAATCGAGTGCTGAAAGCCCCGTTTTAAGGAATTGACTGATCGAATAATTATCCTTCTCTTCGTTGCTAGGATTTCGCTTACTTGGTTATAGCGGTTCGTGGAGAATCAATCTCGGTGATATTTTAACAAACGTAAAATTTTCTGAACGCGAGTCACGTAATTCCTACCAAGGATTTACTTTTCATAGGAAATAATTCGAGCTAAAAATCGTCGATATCGCCGAACATTTTAAAATTCGCGATATTTCCTGAAATACCCTAGCAAAGTTTTTGTCTTATAATTTGTATATACGTAGACGCGAAAAGTGAATTTTCATTGATTGCGACGTGCTCGATTTATGCGGTGAAGATGGTTCGAAAGTTTTTCGTCGGTATACCTTCTTCTTCCTGCAAATACAATTGAGACGTAACGTGTAAAAACGACTGAAAGGAACGACGGCGGCTTTCGCGTGTTCACAGTCTCATCCCATTGCTAGGTTGCACTAGCGTGTTGTGGTCCGATTAATTTTCGCCGAATTTTGTCCGACACTGCACACTACTTTACAATCATTGGACTCGCGATGATAGTCTTCGAAATGTTTCTATTCTATAATTTATAAAGACGTAGAATACTTTTTCGAAAGTTATTTTCATTCCTACTGATTCTACTTGATACTTTTTTCTATTTCATATGTATGTATATCGATACATATACGATATTAATATCAATACGCTTGTGTCTATACTATATTTTATTCGTGCCGTGACATCCTGCTGGATATGAAACAATTCCTCGAAAAAAAGTTTGCAAAAGGAATCGTTCTTCGCTGACGATTGGATGTTTCGTGAAAATTGTACATGAAAAGACGGCGAATATTCGTTATAAATTTAATATCGAGGTATGCGTTTGTTTGTTCATTTATGGATATGAAATCGAAATAAACAGGTGAATTTTGTACGAGACAAATAGTTACATTCAATAGTTTATAGGGTCTTTGTGCGCTTAGTGATGATTTTTTTACTTCTAACGATCGTGACCTTATTTTCTACCATCTTTTCAACACGAGTAGGTAAGTAACGATTCTCAACCATATTATGTCTTTAATGCTACAAGTTAGGCAATTTTTTCAAGTACTTATTTATGTGTTTATGAATGTTATTCGTAAGCAAATAGAAACATTGTCATTCGATTAGTCCGAATGTAATATTTGGAGCAAGATGGGGACATTTCGATGAACGATCATTTTTAGATAATATGGACGTACAGGAGAAAAACAGAGTGACAAAGTTGGACCGAAGAATCTATGCGGAGAGCCGTTGAAGCAATTTAAAAAAAAAAAAAAAGAAAATATGGGCTATCGTAAAGCAATTTTTAATGTTCCTAAAACTACATTGGAGAAGAAGTTGGCTCTCTAACGAAAAAATTTTCAACAGATGTTGAAGACAATTGTGGACCTTTCTCAATCGTGTTTACGGTCGAACGAGAGCAAGAGTTAGTAATTCTTTCTGCCTAAATCTTTATTGATTTCCCTACGGTATTACAATGTTCTGTTTCCACACACTACCATTATACATATAGTACACATGTATAGTACATATAATACAACCATACGGTATTACAAGATGTAGTAGAATCCATATATTTATATATATATATATCGGGTTGGTACGGATCTTTATTGGTACGGATGCGATTATTACAAGAGTTAGAAAGTAATAGCGGCGATCGGACAAACGAGATGTCGATGACAATGAGTTTAGGTTCGATAACGAATTCACGGCCAACGGGATGACGTGTGAGAGGTGATACAGGATCCTGGTGTGACTCGACGTACAAGTAGAACTTATCTGAATGAACCGAACTGCAGTCCAAGTGGAACTGCCCTTATATACTCCTCTCTATACCTCTCGGGTCGATCTTTGTTTTTAAAGAGAGCCATATAATTGTTGCGTGCGCCTCTATTAGGTACACGTCCCTCCCGTGACCGTGACTACGTTCAATGACCCATTACGTCACTTCGAGCCCAAGCCCACTGTCGTAAACCTCGGGCACCCATACTCGGATTAGAACATTACAACAATTTCTCGGTTTTATTATTTAATTGTAGCTGTAATAAAAGTCTGGACCAGAGTATTGGAAGTTTTCCCCAACATTCCAAAAGAAAGGTCCCGATGAACTTTCATCTCCGACATATATATATACATATATACACATATAAGATCATAACTGGACATACATATACAGTCATAACCCATACACACATTACACACGTAACAAAGAAAAATTAGTATTTTATTTTAAACGAAACGGGCCTACCATTTGGTCTAACAACGATGGATATGTACAAATAGATGCGTACTATCTTTCCCCGTCACTAGGGCATTGTCGCTACTTTTAAAATTATATTTTTCTATCTTTTTTGTTAAGTTTTCCAAGTTTATTTTAACATGTTTCGATAAACAGGTATTGATATTATATATGATATTTTTTGTAGATACAGCATCAATAAATATAGTATTCTAGAGGAATTTTGTTTTAGCATTTCCATCTTGCCCCAACTTCCCATGCACGAGGTAAAAACGAAATTCAAACTACTCGTCTTTTCTCTTAAATCGAGACGTTATCTTTCATTGGATAATTCTTCGATATTTGAATATATCATAATATCTGGTACGACGAGTCGATTAATTTAAAATGACAAATTTATAATTACCAAACATAGTACATAATTAATATGTACTTGATCGGACCATGACGTGTTAGATGCATCTTTTTTGAAATAATATGATCAAATTTCTATCGACAGAATTTAAAAATCGTTCAAACGAGAATTTTTCTTCGACGACAGAAGGGCTCCATTTGATTACCAGTATGTAGATACTTTCTGGCTATTCTATTACATTAGTGAATCGCACGGAAGCTAATCTCACAATATCAGGAAGTTCTAATGATTTTTTACAAAGCATCTTGCATATCCCCTGTACGTGTTGAGAGTCGTAAATTTATCAGAGAATTTTCGAGCTCTTTTCTACGAAAGAGCTACTAAAGAAACAAATCTATCTATCTATCTATCTATCTATACATATATACATATATATAAGTGAAAAACAAAGTTACGTACCTCGATGACCGATTAAGGAGACAGTTTTTAAAAAACACAGACGAATGACGGAATCGTTAGAGAAACGAGCAATCTTTCTATGCTATTTGTTTCGCTTATCGATCACGATCGACCGAACACCACGTATATTTTATTAGAGAAAATGAGATTAAACGCTTGGTCATCTTTAAACGAAATTAACCTGAGAATATAGAAATATGTCATCTCGAAAGTAAGAATTGTTTAAAGGTTTTATAAAAGCGAAGTAGAAAATGTAGTAGAAGGATCGTAGGATCTTGCGATTATCGGAAATTCCGACTGAGACAGTCTGATAATTTGCAAGTGAGTTTCCAGTTGACATTTCCGACATGTACTTCGACATGTTACGCCTTTAAAAAGCAATCGATATTAACGACAGACGCGTCGAAACGAATGTCAAACGTTAATGTCGGCGGTCTCCTTAATTCGGTCACACTATGTATTTGCTAAACTTTCTACACTGTGCATACAGTACACAATATGCTCCTGTACATGGCCATAAAACATTACAAATATCTGGCCGATTTTCTTGAAATGTCATTAAGAATCGCACCTTGAAATTTTCTAGCACCGATGTGCTTCGAAAATATGTTGCTTCATCTACGATCGCTATAAACTTACTGCTATGGAAGATTGAAAATTAAGTTGCTCGATTCGCTTCAATTTGCGTTCGAACAAAACATCAAGAGGATCATAGCTTCGAAACGTGCAGAAGCAATCTTGTGCGCAACTATTTTCAGAAAAATTTAGAAAATCATGTATATCATTTACGTTGAATAGTTTATTTCTTTATTTCATTGTACGATTCAATGAGTAACATTCGATTTACTTCTCTTCGTCTCGGTTCATAATGCAAGTTGCATGTTTCGTTAAAGACAGCCTGTAATATTACCCGTAATATTACTCTTCACCCACCGATAATATAAATTATAGCGATCAACTCGTTTAAAGATTTGTTTCCGTATTTTTATTTGGTACTTATTGGTAGTTACTAACATGTTCAGATATCTTCTATGTATTACGAAAGACAGCTTCGTAAGGAGAAAAAGTATTGTATTAATTTAAAACGGAAAACATGTGTGCCAGGTGCATAAAAATTGCGTAAGAAGACTGTACGTAGTTTCAAGCGCATATTTTCCAGATATATTCATATTTTCATGAATATATTAGGTAATATTGGAAGTTGCGAGTTAAAATCACGAGCTACTAATTACTCTTTGTCATCGTGAATGATTAACGATTGATCGAATTGTCTCGCAAATTGCGTTATTTGATATTAATATTAACGGAGAAACTGCGTTTTTAGCGTTATACATTTTCCCTAAGGGTGTAAAGACTTTCATTAGTGAAATGTATTACTATGTGTAATTAAATAGCGATGGCCGCAAAGCGACATCTTTAACAAAATTTAGGAGACAATCGAACGCAATGTTTTTCACGCCAATCTTTCTGCGATCTTTACAAACAACGTCGTTCAGTATTTTTAGAGCAATACACACAGAGCATAAAAAGTTAGTTGTTATTTAAGAAATTGATTTGTACATTTAAACGCGTTTCGATTAAATGATACTAGCTGTTAATGATTTAACGATAAAAGCTCAAATAATTAGAAATGTTAAGCGACTAACCAGCAGAAATTATTTCGTTCAAGTTTTATTTAACAGATATACATTGTCTACGTTTCATTTTTAAATACGTAACGTATATGTATACCGTACTACGGTATGTATATCTACGAAATCGTTACATTCTTTTAGATATCGTTAAATTTTGCAATGCTTCCGAGCGCTTGCGAATAACGTAAACTGTTGAATAATTTTCCTCTAAACTAAAATTCATCCGAAAAGAAGCTTACAATTGTTGCTAACGAAGAAATAAAGTTTTTGAAATCTGCGAAGAGATTATTAAATTCTGGAGGACTTTACGGAACCTGTTGCTCAGTTACCATCATTTTATCGCGAGGAACAACATCAAGATTTATGATGAAACGAGTACAGTTGCCCTTAATAGGTGCAGGAAAGGCCAGTGACAGTAGTTACTAATTACGTAACAAGGAAAACATTTTGTTCGTTGAGATGAATGTACAGAATGATGTGTTATGCGTTGCATAAACCTGTGTTATGTGTAATTAAACATAATCATGCGATATGATCGATTATTTGATACTGGTACACTAGTATACTAGAAAACGATCTTGTAAGATTTCGCCGGTAGAAAATGATGACATGCGAACGGTGAACGTTCGCGATTTCCTCTGTGTCGCTTTTATTGTATTTTTTCGAATGCAATTGACTGATTTGTTAAAGATTTTGTGAAGAAGGCAAACTCGAACTCGCTCGATCACGGCGAATCGGTTGTCGACGTTCCTTCGTTCTCGAACCAATGAACACGCAAATAGTAAGTACACGTGCAATTCCGTACAAAGAAAATGAGAAAATAGAGAGCGAGAGAGAGAGAGAACGAGAGAGAGAACGAGAGAGAGAGAAAGAGAAAGAAAGACAGAGAAATGTTTGATGCGTTTTCAAAGAAATAAGAAACAAAGAAGTATGAGAATAAAGGACTTATAAATGACACAATAGTGCTGTAGCTGAGAAGAAAGAGACGGTTATAGTTTCTATTTTGAAGATTATATTTTTTTAACTTTATTAATTTTTGACTTCCACATACATGTATTTACATATATACATATAATTGTATGTACATATTCGCATACCTATTATATACACGTATAAATATAAATAAATAAATATATATACGGTAAATGATAAAAGTGTTAAGTGGATAATGAAATATTGTGTATATATATATACAGGAGACACACGTGTGTGTTTGAAAAGGAGGTCGTGTAACGCATGAAATCGTAAACATCCTTCCCGTAATAATATGTATATGTGTGGAGTCGCGAATACCATTTGTATGAAGTATGAATATACTACATTCTGAGATAGCAATCGGAAAGGAGATCGGAAATGCGCTTTCCAGAAGGAATTTCTTACACGAGATGAACAATTGCGGAGCTTTCTAGAAGAAAATGTCTTTGGACCGTTTTTTACGGTATCTTGTTCTATTTTCGAGATGGTATTCTTATAAGCAGCAAATAAAGTACCGTATATTTTATCGAAACAACAATTTTTGTTAAAAGCTGTAATACTTAATTACGAATTTAAACACGGTTTTGAAAACAAACGAAGGCGCTAGTTCTCTATGCGGTTTATTCTACGTGCTATTTTGTCTCAGAAAAGGCTCAATTATTCTACGAAGTGTAAAATTTTATGCAAATGATAACGTTAAAGATATCGTGTAACTACGCAGCAAATAACGAGCAAATACAGTTTTACGGTACAGTACAGTGTCAGTTATTGAAATTTTTATCTTGCCCTTTGTGCACAAACGACAGACGAGTTTCGAAACAACGTCTCGTTAATACGACGAAAAAAATTAGTGTGATCAGCTGGAAGAAAAGATTGTAATTGTGCCTGAAGACGATCGTGAGACGCAACGCATAATTTCGCGAATAAAAATATCAGGGGAGTGGAAAATTCCAGCTATTTGAATTGTATTTTGTAAAGTTCGTTCCATTTATTCGTAATGGAGATTTCTAGTCGGCCCGATTCCACGAACTTCGCGGGCCAGCTTTGATTTCTATTTCTGTTTGATTTCAAATTTTGCAGAACTTAGTTCGTTTTGAGAAATGTAATTTTTGCCAATTCGCCGACGTTATTTCTTGGTTTGAAGCGGAATTTTTGTGCCAACAGGTCGTCGTGATTCTTAACGATTCGGAAGATATCGAACGCGTTACTTTACAAACTCAAAGGGATCTATCCTTTAATCTCTCGACGTTCAAGTAGGAAGTCAACTTATCGACTTAATTAATACCATAAACGTTAAAAGTGTATCGACTTCTCACGGCAAAAAGGTGTTGCGTTCATTCGTCAATACCGATATTAAATATCGAAAACTGAACGGTGAAAAGATGTGACCGAACGATTAAACAAATCAAATCAAACAAAATTAAATTTTGATTTACTTTACTATAACATTAAAAGTACCAAACTCGTCATCTTGATAGGTTTTAGACCCCGTCCAACCCCGTGACCCATTTCTCATCTATTTTATTACTTTTTCTACTCTTAAAAACATATGTATTTCTTTAAATTCCTAATTTTGTATTCCTTTTTAATTTACCTACTGATTAGTATCGCCGGTTCACTGGTAGATGCGGCACTATGCCCAAAATAGTATTTTGCCAAGCTAATATCACTGATACCATTAGTATCGTCTTTTCACCGCTAGGTGACTATAGCGTCTCAGAGTCTATGTTTTGATAAATTTCTCCCAACAAACAATTGAGAAACATTTGGGCAAGAACCCGAAGTACGGTTATCGAACTAACCTTCGGATAAACGTAGAATCACACCCAACAACGCAATCCTGGCAAAAGCTGAGATTCCATTACTTAAGAGACAGGGTCGAATATCTCTATGGTAAATACAGTCAGAAAACATTGAACAACCTAACCAATCCTATGGCAGAATACATTCGAGAATCCATAGAACTGGAGGAAACTGTTTTATACAACATCCAACCCAACAAGAAGAGGAGAATAATCGTGAAAACCTGCTGAGAAGGATCGAACATACGGATAAAGTAAACAATACCGTTCGTGCCATCCTGATGTATCTGAATATGTATCCAATATATTTGAAAATAATTGCACCATACAACTCACTTAGGTGAATATACACAGTTTACTTGACCAAACTATTTAAAATTCTCCATGTACAGAATTCGTAGACATAATAAATTTATCATTTTTTTCTTACATACATACCTTTGCAGATGGTTCCAAAGCAGTATGGCCAAATCCCACAGAGGCAATCATCGTCCATCCTGAAATTTGCAACTGCAGTTCGCAAATGGAAGACAACGAACTGCAAATTTTCTGGATACTAGCACACGTGGGTATTCCTGAAAACAAAGAAACAGACAAACCAGCCAAAGGAGCCGCGATCAAGCAACCAAACAGTATGGAAAAGTTACCTCTTACAGATCTCTACGGTGCGTTGAAATATAAAATATGGAACGATTCGGAAGACAAATTGAATACTTTACTATCTTTTTTAAAGCAGGCAGAATATCTTGGTTTATTGATCTATATTAAATTGTGTAATATGGGACTATTGGTTGTATACTAACTGGATGAAAAAAATGACGAGCAGATCGTAAAAGAAAAGGCCTCGCATTTGCTCAAATAATGGAATCATTTATACAAAGTCTTGCTATACCAGTCATTAGAACAGTAAAAGGTCGTATTAAAGCAAATGATAAAGTATATAGCAATACATTGTAATATTACATTGTTATTTCTCTTCTTTTAATTGTAGCAGTATCGACATATATTGCACGAATGTGTCAAGCTTATATACGTAGGATGATCAAAGTTTAAATAATAAAATGAAAGTTTCGATCAACTTTTCATTTCTGGAAAAGGTTAATTACAAATGTATATAAAAATAATACACGATAGCAGCGAATACACAAATAACAAATACACGAAATGTATTTACATTTAAAGATTTGCAAATTCTATTGAATAGATCGAAGCACTCGCATGAATAATATTTAATTCCGCGCAAACTACACTTGAAACTACGATTAAAGTCGTATGTGAACAGCTGAAAGTAGAAAGTTTGAAATGCGTACGCGCGTAAAATGCTCAAACGCGTGAATGTAAGAAATTTATACTTATGTACACACGTATGTATGTTTTTTATGTGGACATGAAGCGATTAGTTCCACCTATTCGCTGTTAGATGGTATCTCATGTTCATCGAAGAAACTATGGTCATGGTGGAACGACTTTTAAAACTTGTCCAAGTACATGATCTTACTATGGATGAAGTACAAAATAGTCATGACATGTAACGCTTTTTCGTGTCCCACGTTTGAGTGTCATCCGATATGTATCTTTGTATGAAATGTGCGCGCAATGATCTTATCTTAAATAAAGGTTACAACGTCAATCGAACGGCGAAATATGCAAATATATATTACGATAGTAAATCATAATCGATATACATACATAATTTCTTCCGATCGATCTATCGTATCGTAGAAGTGTCAGTTTTAGGTGGGAAGCACAGGAAGAAGAAGCGTAAACGTTTCATCTAGAAGTTATCAGGTAAAGAATACAATCAATAGCTTTTGCATTTGTTTTCATATTGTCGAATTCGTCTACCATTAGAACAATGAGCATTATTTAGAAGAGTTAATTATATAGACACGTATGTATATCCAATCCGATCACTAAAGTTGGTTAAGAGTAAATATACATATGTATAACTTCCATATACAATGGCTGACAAGAGTATTTCAAATTAAAATACTTACCGTAGAAAACTTTTATGTATATTATATGTATCATGTAAAGTATTAGTATTGCGATGACTCAGTAATGAGACATGACTATTAGTGGTTATGTTGAACAAATTTAGAAGCAATCTGAAAATGTACAACGTATAAAATTTACAAGATATCTACTGCAAATATATATTTACTAGAAAGTTAATATGCGGTATGAACAGCCATCTTAAACACATAACGAGCGTTAAAGATGGCCCCACTGAGTGTTGAAGTTTATTAATGTAATGGGCAATTGGCCGTTTAAATATTTGTTTCGTTTGTACGAAATATTTACTTGCACCAAATATGTACATACATTTTCAAATTGGTTTCAAATATCACCATAATCATAATATCGAATCTAATTCGTAAAAGGTTTCTATATATATATAAGTCTTCTAAATTTTCAATTTCGATATTCCAGTTTCATAGAGACTAGAGTTCGTTAGAATCTTTTTTTTTTATTATTATTATTAAAATTCCAAGTTTTTATAGAATCTCATATTTCATTATCTCAAATTTCCTAAACAACCATCACTGTTTCACGAAACAGATTATAATAACCCATATTTTGTTAAAGGTTCTTCATTCGTTCCTCTTCTTCCCGTAACCTGGAAAGGACTTTAACGATGCTTCAGAGCCAACTTCAACGTAAGTAATTTTGTATTTTGTACTTTTAACATTACTATTTCACATTGATTACTATCAATTAAAAAGTAGAATCTGTTTGAAGGTAGAAATTTCTCAATTTATGTACTCGGTTACAAATAATCCAGGTGGGTGAGTCGATAGGGGATAGATTTATATATTGCGTGCCGTGAGAGCCAGTCGACAAATTATCCACGATAAACCGTGAAACGCACGGAAGAAACGGCCGGGTCTCGGCAATGAAGCATATTGTTGCAAATTTGCCAATCTAAAAGGAGATTTATTATTCCTGTCCCGTGCAATGCAAAGGTTCGTTATTATGGTCTGTCTATGGACTAGTTTATTTATAGATATTGCGCAAGAGATATCCATTCTGTCCTGACAAGATATTGCGCAAAGCTTACCACGTTACTTCTGTATATTCGCTTCAGGTTTGTCGTTTCACCAATCACCTACGCAACGACCGATCACTATAGTTTTTCCCAATCCCCGAGATGTTAACCTAAACAGAATTTTAAACTAATTCCTCTCTTACGAAGATCGACCTGTGGCGTTATTTCTCCGGTTACGACCGTGATCGTCTCTATTTCCACGACAATCTATAATCATTCTATCCACAACTACGTATGTACGCGCATCCGCATCGATTACCACCTATAGCTTTGTTTTCCACGGGTTGCGTTTGACAAACGAATAAAAACATGTATGTTTTCGTAGGAATCACGTATGAGGATCCGTTTACGTCGAATTGCATTGTCCGACCCTGGGTTAAGCGTTTATCTCCATACGCCATACGTTTAATTCACGAACGTGAGTACGAATGGGAACGCGGTTTGACGCTAAAGCCGTAAAAAAATAGAAAACGAATAGTCGCCAGTGAATAAATATCTATTATTCGGGTTTCAATACGTTTGTAGGAGAAGGAGGCGATATCGTTTTGTACTTAAGTGTTTCTTTCGAAAACTAACATACTTCTTATATCTTGTCAAATACCATTATTTTTACGTTCCGTGTTCATTTACGGCATAGAAATAATTTCCCTTGTTCATTCGCGGCGAACGTTGTCGGGAGAAAGAATTCAACTATCGGATAGCAACTTTTCCAATTAATCTACGCCGTTGAAAAAGTGTAATAAAGAACGTAAGCAGATAACACACACACACATACAACTTATTCAATGTCTGGTTCTTGTACAAAGCACGATAATTCGGCTTGTTCTTATCGCGAATAATACATTTCGAATGCACGATACCGGCTGGTCGACGTGTTAACAGTTTAAGCTCGATGCCTGCAATATTATTAGCGCCGGTATGATAGAAACTTTTGGTAATAACGAACTTGCCAAGTTATCGTTAGTATAATAGCGGTATCGATGTAATACCTTGCTATAATAATCGTTAAAAACGCGATTTATAATATAATTCTATATATAATATAATTCTAAAATTCTAAAATTCGTCCTTCGCGACTATGATTCGTTGCTTTTCTAATTTTGAACGGTGAAAGTTAAAGGCCGAGCATAAACCTAAAAGTGCTAATAACTTCTTGCGCGCTCCCCCTTCGGTGATGGGACGCTTTTGATGAATTAACTGCCTGGGGTAAACTCGCATTTAAATGGAAATAATTCGTGGGATTATCGTTGTCCCTTGTCGCTATTACTTTACCGAAGACGATTAAATATTATTGGATAAGCAATTCGTTTGGTAATCGGTTCTTGAGTAGCGGATGGTGATAACTTAATTCGAGTAGGGTTCACAAATTTTAATTTACTCATCTACATCTTTACTTTCGCGTACCGTAATTGGTTCGTTTGTGATAAATAATTTTTATATTTATTTCATGAAAATGTTAGGAACGGGATTCGCGCGTGTACAGATGTAAGCATTAACCGTTTTCAGGATACAAAGTTAGGGATATTATTACAACTTAAATAATTTGGACAGATTGTTCTCTTAATTTTTTAATATTTCTTTCAGTTACTTTTTATCGTACAATATCTGCTTGGTTTTCACGTACAAGAATGAACGAATTAAAGACTCGTTATTTACACGTGATGGAATATCTTAATCTTAAATATAAAAGTTTAAATGTGTGAAATTGGATTCTCTCAACCACATCGGCTTTAAACCAGTTGGTTATTGATTTACATATATAGGAGGAAGCCTGACAGTGACGGAAACCAGATCGTAACGCTTCAGTTGATTTATTAGTGTTTCCAAAGCCTGCCTAATTTCATTGCTAATTTTAGACTTACTCTTAGACGCATCGTTTACGACATTGACGAAGCTTTTTATTCCACAAGGTTAGCTTTCTTCCGAGTCGTTTATCGTAGCATTGAAATTCTCAAATTGTCAAAAGAAATAAATTTGTGATTAGGAGAAAATCTCTATTTCATGGTTCACAAATATAATATACATGTATAATAATTTCCTTAAACGTGTTTCCGATGTAATGAAAATTGGGCGAATGTAATTTCTCCTTTTGATACGATTTCAATTTTTGTCCACAAGAGATCCATGGAAGCAGCGCGATTCCGAATTTTATTCTAAGGTCTTACCATTCGAGTTTACTTGTTGATTCCAACGCACTCACACACCTGAAACTTTGCTCACCTTTATTTTCTCAAAGTAAGAGAGCACGAGGGCCAGGTAAAAAGCAAATTTCAGGCGTAAGAGTACTGTCGAGGATGCTTGATTTCCACCTAGGTATTTATCGCGCACTTCGCCCTGCTTACCCTCGTAAATCGACTCTTTTCTAGAATAGTTTGGACGTTTTCCAGCCGATGGCAGTTTTTCAATGTCAACGCTCGACCGAAGATCGTTATTGTTCGTTATTCGTTGCATCGACTACGATGGATCCATAGGCCGAGGAAAGAAATCACAGGCTGCGACGATAGACTGTCACGGACACACCTGAAACTTTGCTCACCCAGAAGGAAAAGTACGGGCAGAGCAAAGAGTCAGGCCCGACCGTAACGTTCGAATTTTACACTGCTGGGACATGCTCGAGTGTTTCTTCTTTCCGTTGTCACGTTGCTCCGGGCGAGGAACGCGCTGCCTCTTCTCCGATTTTACGCAATAGCGCCGCCACGAGGACACTGGAAAATAGAGGCGCAGAGATTGTTCATCGAGAGAGTAGCAGATCCGAGGGAATGAGTTACCGGTAAGACAGGGACCTCGAGAGCCATCAGAAGTTGCGGAAAAATAGGCTGTCGGATAGTGAAGGAGAGAATCGAAGGGAAAGAAAGAAGTGAAGAGCGCGGAGAGAACTCTGCGAAGCTCCGCACTCAGCAGTGGCAGCCAAGGAATCAAGACCGTACCATGTTTCATCCTACTATTCGCTCTTTCTCCCTTTGCCTCGAGAGACGACACTCGAATCTCCATTGTTCGTGGTTCGGCTGAAACAGAATTGAAAAGACGCGTGATATTTACCAATAGATTCCATTCAGGCCGCAAATAATTCATAGGGTGACGGGGTCAACGAACGGATTCTAGCAGAACGGACTCTAATCGTTTTTAAGACTTTTTTAAGGAGTTCATTGTGTTTGAAACGGTGAACTCGATGATCGATAAAACGGTGGTCCGAATGTTTGATCGTGGTATTACCGCGTTATCGCTGGAAATAGCTACGAAGTTTACGAAGAGTTTAGTCTTTCTATGTCTTTTCCAATTGAAATCAATTGCAACTTTTATTCTTGGTCGAGCGTTCGATTGTAAAATCTAACGAGTCAGCAGCTTGGAGTAACCAGATTTTCAACAAACGCTTCTTTTCGATAAGACGATGTAAAAACATTGTAACTGTTCTGTTTCTCGTGTGTCAGAATCATACGTAATCCCATCGTTACATACACTTTGCTAAATACCTGATCGACCGTGAGCGAGGGCCCCTAAACCGATTACCACAGTTTATGCTGTGCCGTAGTAACAGCCACCCATATAAGTGCGCCTAACAGCAACTTAAATGTATCCGAAAGCCTGTTAAAGATCAATCTAATTTCAAATTAATCGATGGTTATTAATCTTCCACTTTCGCGACGATGGGAATTTCCACGGGAAAGTAATTAGCAATTTACGTTGCAACTTCAGAGTTTGAACATTTGATAAAACATCTTCACACCGGGTTTAGAGAAGATAGAAATTTTATTTAAAATTCTGGGACGACCATACTTATATGTATATGTATATATATATTATTATTATTATTATTATTATTATTATTATTATATATAGCGATTTCTATCTCTCGTATTCGTTCGATATTTACGGCCTGTTATTCGCGGAAATCGGATTGTCACTAAATGCTTCTTGGAACAGAAAAAGACATTCATAAATAACCATTATGAACATAATCGCGACTCATCGCAATGCTAATGAAATTTCAAAATGTTGTGTACTACGCGCATAACGTATTCGTAAGACGTTTTTGTAGCAGGTATTGAAATAATTTGGTGAGTCACCGTATAACTCTAATTTGCCAAGCGTTCACGTCATAAAGGTTTTATCGGTCTTGCGTGTTCCTACTCTTCCGTTGCGCTATCCGTTAAGGTCAAACCGCGCCGATTCCATGCTCCAGTCCGAAGAGATAGAGTGGTTCAATTTCCACGCACCCACCGGATTTCAGGAAGTTTGTATTTTTCTATGTATACAGAGATATATATCTGATGGCTATTTGGTGTCCGTGGCAGCCTGGAAGATGGTAGCACGAAAGAGAGATCCGCCATCTGCAGACGCAGTTTGTCAGAGGGCAAACTCGGTGTCCAGCAGCGGAGAGTATAGCGTTACGGTTGGATGTCAGTGACCGGAGCATAAACCCAAGATAGTTTCACCATTACATCGACGTCTTCCTTCTTGGCTTGGCTCCTTTCTGTCGGCCTGTACCATCCGCACAGCCACGCACGGTCGCTGGTTCGTCGTGGCCGCAACACCTGAGTGTCTCCAGTTGCAAATGCACGCGTCAATAAGCTGCTTTCCACCTGGAGGATTCCCTCGACCGAACCAAAGATTCGTTTCCTCGATCCGGTACGATTCGTCGTTCAGTTCGATCGAAGCCGCTTGAAACTCGAATGGAAACTCTTTTTACCGATCGTAACAATCGATTGTTCGATTGATCGTTGCCTTCGTTCTATGGTTACTCTGGTGCTGTTCCAATAGAGAAATCCAAAAGATGGGAGAAAACTTGCGCATATGGAATAATAATATTAATAACACGCGAGTGAATCGAATTGTGTAATTGATGGTGTAAAAAGATCCAAGCCAGCTTGTTTCCGATTACGTGTAACATGGTAGGAGATTCGATCCAACCGTATCTTGTGTAATTGGCACACTTTACATCACCTCCGTACTAATATCTTCTCACGCGTACTAATAAGGATCATATAAAATTACGTTCGTGAAATTCTATAGAGAAACTAATACGTTCGATGTTTTTATTAACTTGAAAAACCTGTCTCTTCTTCACGGGTTATATAACATTCTAAATCATGAAAATTCGGCAAATTAGAAATACGGAATTGTTACGACCGTTCGCGGAGAGACGCGATCGCGAGGGAAGCGCGTCAGCGGGAGGCGTAAATTCTCGCTACGATTCAGAAAATCGACGCCGCGAATTAGTCGTTCCTCTGTGTCTGTTAAGATGACAGAGGTGATTAGTTGAAATTAACACTGAATTAACAGAGTTAACTAAAATTATATATTTGATAATATATATAGATATAAACAACAGGATAGTGATGCGCCACAAATTATTAGACAGATGATACAGTGAATTTGGTGTAATGATTCGACTCGACCTTACAATGTGTTTTGAATTTGGACGACTTATAATTCGTTGAAGACGTTAGTGTTTATAATTTGGATCCTCGATCGATACTGATTGCCCTTCGATGGGCCTTTTTGTTTTTCATGGGAGACGATCCCCACCATGCTCGGGTCATACCACCGATCACGCGTGTCACCTTATGAATATTTGAAATAACGAACCGAATCGACGTTTCTCGAACTCGCTTTGTTTGATGTTGGCCGTTACATTGTATGTGTTGAGCTACTTGAGACTGTTCGCTCGCGATACTGCGATGCCACGAGCGACGGTTAGGAATAACGGCCTCTGGATAGCCACGTGGCGTAACAGGAATTTTAGCTACGAAAGCCTAACTTTAGCTACTAACTAATGAAAAACGAATCTGATAGAAATCGTGATGGTCGCCTATAATCCAACGGTACCAGTTGAGAGTTAACGCGAAACGGCAATTCATTTCTTCTTACCTGTTACGAGACGAACAATCGTCTCTGAATAGCAACGTGCGATAGATTATCGTTATCTTTATGCTACCCAAATATTTGTTAGGAATTTATCGTATTAATCGATTTGACGAGCAGTGGTCATAAAATTGAGTTTCGCCTCGGCCGAGGTCGGCGACAACGTCGGCGATCGGGAAGAAACGAAGCTATGGTCGATCGATAGACGCCGAATTGTTGAGCCCCGTGCATCATAAAGGCTAACGACCGCAGGCAGTTTGGCAGCGTTTGTGAAAGCGGTCTTTCTTCGAAGTAATGCAGCCGGAATCATGCGATGACGAGAGCGATTATGAACGTGCCAGCGAACGAAGGGAGACAGAGTGCGCTTTCATTTGGTATGCGTGGATGCGTGTTTGCGTGAACGAACGGGGATCAGGGTGAATCAGGAGGAGAGTCTGAATGACAGCAAAATGACGAGAGGAAAGAATAAACGTCAAAACGGAGAGGAGAAAGGTGAGACAAAAATAGAAAAATAAAAGAGAGCGTTTGTGTTTTCGAGTATGTCGTAAATAGACTTGAATCTGAGTTTGGCGTGCCTTATACTGTATATTGTATAGAAATTTGCAACGAAACAAAGGCAAAGGAAAGATGGAATGGGAAGACAAAAATGGCAATAGGGAAAAGAACGTATACACGGTTAAAAGCGTCACGTTAGATGCTCTGGAATGACTTGATTGCCACTTTATCTAGTTGCCTTTGTCCATAACCAGACGCCGCGCCGTGAGGTGTTTGTTTGGATATATATATATATATATACGAAATGTGACGGAAAGCCGGAAAAAAGACGAACAAGGAGAAAACTAGTGAAAAGGGGGTCAGTAGCAGCGCCACCGGCATCAGCACGGAAGGGTTTAAGCAAACATTCGTAATTACACGATCGTTTAATATGTATGGGACTTGCGCGTGACCGTTTAACGCACGCGTAGCTTCCAAAAGCGTCCAAAAGGAGTCTGAATACACGGCCATTAAACAAAGGGTGAACTATGGAACTTTCGATACTACCGAAGGGGAACGAAAACGGATTAAAAATCGTGGAATTAATCGAACAGCGTCAAACAGATCGTACAAATTACGCTGTTGCAAGATAAAAGACAAATTGTTTCCTTCGATGGTAGAGCGATTACTTGAGGGTGCGTTAAGCGGCGTAACGAAATAGAAATATCGAAAGTGAAGAAACGAATGACGTATCTAGGGACGAATCCGGTTTAATCCATTAAATACTAACGATACGCAATTTTTTCTCAGTCGATCTTTATCGAATTCTGCTTCTTCGTTCTATATGCTGTATAAGATTCGTCGACGAAGGAAAGTTCTATTTTCTTTCATATATTCATCGATCTTTTTGCGACAAAATTTACACCTAGTAAATGTTCTTCGTTTAATCGATTATCTCATAGACTGTTCGTAGAGAGGCGCGAATGATGTCTGAAACAAGCTCTTAACGGTATAAAAATTTATGTGCTTCGTAATTACACTTATGTAGTACGAGCTGGACGAGATTTATCGACCTCCTCGAGTTTCAAAGAGGACACGCTACTTTCCCAAGGCATTTTTAACGACCGTCGTCGGAACATAAATCATCGTTTTCCCGTGATTTATATATGTTAGCGTCTCGTGTCACGGAGGCGTGGCATAGGCGTGAATCCCCGTAGTGTCTGCTTCTAATTTAATTTATTACATCAGCCCATCAGCGATCCATGACGGTATTAAAGATCCTGTAAATTATTCACGCTGGATCGTGCTCGGTAGTATGTAATTCCATTATGGTTGATTATCCGTTCGAATAACTGCTATTCGGTTTAGATGGATATAAAGTTCGTTTGATACTTGTATTCAATGGTGTAGCTTACGAAAACTGATATAGGAGCTTCGAGACACCGTTATTATCGTCCTTTTCGAGCGAATTAGGATCAGTTATCGATAGGTTATTGTTGTGTCAGTGCTCGAGGTAACAGAATGATGTGTTTGAAAGCGCGTATTGATCTGTCAATCTCTCAAAGACAGTATGGCAAGTCGTTAAATATGATAAATATCTTAAGCTATTATCGACGGCGTGTTTTTACCGCGAACTATGATCTTGTTCCAGTCGTATCTTTCGAATTAATCAAGACGTCGATCTAAGAATTTAACGAGACTAATTTTTATTTTCGCGTTATTTATTTATTACATTATAATTTATTATAAAAATTATCCGCTGTTTGAAAGACCAAGAAGCGCATCGAAAGTACCATCTTCGATAACAAAGCTAAAAAGCTTATTATTCCATGGTCTTCAGAGAAACTGTGTATCGTTATGAAAGGTGAATTTCTAGAATTTTGCTACCAGTTTCAAATATGACCATAGAAATAACGAAAAAATAGGTTCTTTGTACGCGAAGGTTTCGAGCTTAAAATTAACAGCGTTTCGAGCGAAAAATTAAAGAGCCCTCGTAGCTTGATAACAATCCGAGATTCATCGTTACATGGAAAAAAGGTACAAGCGATGGCGGAAGTGGGGAAAAGGGGTGTAGAGAGGTAGAGAGGAGGGCGGAAGAAAAAGAGGAGACGAAAGAATGCGAGGAGACAAATGGGGATGTGCTTGGAAAGTTTCAATGAGAATAAACGAAACTGTGCGCCCTTTCGTTCGGTCGCGTGAGCATTCTTTCCATCCGTGTGCGTGTACAAGGATGCCAGAGAAAAGAAGAATTCTAGAATGCAGAGACAAAAGAAAATGGAGTACGAGCAAGAAGCACTAAATCTAATTGCCCGACGATATCGTCATGGGAAACGAACGAACGACGAGACGTTCTTGTTCCACATTTTCCTTCTTCTCCTCCTCCTCCTCCTCCTCCTCCTCCTCCTACTCTTTCCCTTTCTTTTTCTTCGTCTTCAAATCTATCGTTTCAATAATTCATCGAACGCTCTTCGATGTAAATGGGTACGTTGATTCTTGATAGTTGCCGCTTCGACTATTTGATCTCTTGCCGTTATATGGATCTTTAATTCAGATTGCCTTTTTCCCCCTTTTGTGTTTGCAAGGATTTTGAAAGAACAGTGAAACTTAAAGGACACTGTTGACACATCTAAATAAGACGAAAAAATACCAAAACGTGTACTTGCATACGAATCGCGGAAAATAACCGAAAATGGCACCAGGAATTTTCTTAGCGTATTTTTCACACCGTATAAATCTCGCGAAACACCAGGCGTACGATTAAAAAAGGAAAGGCAGTGTGCCGTTGGACTAATCAGGCCCGGACGTAATAGGCTGTCGCAAGATCTCAATGACGCGAGCTTCTCCACGAGGCGAAGAAGCCCCGGTACCGGTGTTAACCGGCCGCGTCTTCGAAGAAACAGGAAAATTGGACGCAGATGGGATTTAAAGGAAGAAGAAACGAGAGCCTCGTGTACGAGGGGAATCACGCAGCAGGCACATGTGACTTTTGTTGGCAGACCGTGCCCACTAAGGCAACCAAGAGGAAGAACGAGTTTTAATTTCTCGCGTCCGCGGCTCATGACCCCGGGGAATCGTCGAGACTTTTTTTCTTTGTTGTCACGATCGAAGTGGGTCAAGCCTACTACCACTTCCACCTATTAGACGCGCGCTCGAGCTACTATTGTCACCGTCATCGCTGACGTTCTCTACGTCATCGAAATCTGTTCGCAGGAACAGAGAACGAATACCTTTAACGAATCTAATAACCGAGAATATTCATAGATAGGAATGCCAATTATTCGTATCTATAACCAGAAAAGAAACGGCCGAAAGTTTTAATCAAACTGTTAGCAACTACCGAAGTAAGTCGTTGAGTAAAAAGTTTGAAATTCTATTCCATAATAGCATGCATAATTTGACAGGGATTCGACGTAGTATCTATGAATACGTAATCCACTGGTACTAATGGAA
Organism: Bombus pyrosoma; assembly: GCF_014825855.1. Lineage (NCBI taxonomy): Eukaryota > Metazoa > Arthropoda > Insecta > Hymenoptera > Apidae > Bombus > Bombus pyrosoma. The sequence continues at coordinate 10,887,769 of NC_057782.1, read as the reverse complement.
ATCATAAGCAGAACCACACGTAGTTTGCTATATTACCTATATATATATATATATATATATATTATTGTACAACGTACAATATAATACGTTATATTATATTATAAAATACAGGCTGCATCTTTTTCAAGATCGAAGCTGTGTTGTTTATTATTAACGGCGTGAACGCAAAGATTTTGAATTTAATCGGACATCTGATTTAATTAATATTCAGGGTACTAGCCCATTGGAATCTAGCCACAATAACGAACGGCGATTTACCGGCTACCGCGCTTGCACAGACTTTTAATCGCCAAGGTAACAGCCATCTATGGAACGAGCGGTTCGATCGAATCGTCATTTCGTTCACGAATCCAAAATGCTCATCTCGGTCTGCACGATCGTGCTATAAACCGCTGGGTAACGTGCTCAAGTTAAAAAACGCCCGACTCGCAAGCAACAAAACGACCAGCCACAATAATGCGGCAGGATACCGAAGGGACGAGTCTCGGGTTTCTTAAGCAGATTTCGTGTTTTTGCCCGGCGAGAAGGAAACTCCGTTTGTTATACCGTAACGGAAATCGTGGACGTAACACGCGTTACGTTTAAACGTGGCGACGAGACAACGATACGTCCACTATTTCCCGTTTAGATGCGCGGCCCACGATAGATAAGAAGACAACAGGATAAAACGAAAACGCCGGCTAACGTGTAAATTTTAAGCACTTGCCATTCCCCGCGTAAACTGTATTCCCACTTATCTCTCACTCTCGCCTCGTTCCGGTAGTCACCCCGCGCCTTCCTTCAACTTCCGTCCTTTCCACCCTTGAATTTCCATTTTCGCTTCAAGTTGGCCGACTGGCGCAAACGCGATACGGAAAGACGAAGAAAGAGTCTGGAAGGCGACTGAGCGGAAGAAGGAACGAAGGTTCGAAGGCCGTTTCGTCGCCGCTCACCGCGTAAGTTTTGCGAAAAAGTCGTTTCGATCGAATGGAATCGTCGTCTTTAAGCAGCGAATCGGGCAGACAGCCGGTTCTCTGTTCCAGCTGTTTCTTTCGGAACAACGTTCTATTATCCCCTCGTGCACCTCCCACGGGGGATTACCCGCAAACGTCTCCCTCTCGGAAATTTTCCGATGACAAACGAGCCGTTAGAGAAGCGTACGGATTTAGATTTCGGCTCCGCTTCGTCGTTTGCCGCCTGGTGGAAATTTTTCTACCACACTAGCACCACCTCCCGACCAGTTACGTGAAATACCACGAAGGGAATAGGAAGGGGGAGAATGGTGGACGAGCGCGTGTGTGCGCGCGTGTAAGGGCTGAGAGTCGAGAAGTTTCTCTCGCGGTAACTTCATTCTAATTTCCAACGGGAACGGGCTTAAGAGAAAAATAATTCACCGGATATTTTCGAATAAATTTCCTGCACGCAATGGGAGAGTCTGCGAAAGCGAAAGAAAAAGAGGGTTAGCGAAGGGGGAAAAAAAAGGACGACGCGGCGTTAAGCAGCCAGCCCGGTTTTCTACGGGGGTGTAAATTATGCTCTTCTTACAGGCCGCTACGCGGCAGTTTTCACTCTATCCGGTACCGGCCGGCCAGCGTGTATTTATGTTACGAGTTATTAAGAGAAAGTTTCAGGTTTTACGTCGACTAACGTCCCACACGATGAGCTCGCTGGAGAAACGGCCTGCCGGTCTTCTAGGCGATATTAAAGCCAGCTACAAGATAATCGAATCGCAAGACGCGCGTTTAGAACAAAGAGTTCATTTTGAAGTCATCCGATTGTTCTCAACCCTTTCCGATCCTCCAAACATTTTTCCATAGAAATAAAAATTCCGTCTCTTTGTAGGAAGAAACGTCAGCGACGATCCAGGTTTACCTACGCAGCATTAAAATAAGAGAATCGTGTAAACGGCCGATTGTGCGTTACCGCGCACTGACATCATTTTTCGCGGATCCGCATCCTCTCGTAAGCTCGAACGAAAACATCGCGTTAAATTAAATTCAGCAAATACATTTGCAAAGTTTTGTATGTAGCGTTCAACGTGCACGGAATTCGTTTGCTTCGCGGAAATCGCGTTTCCTCCCCTGCCGCGCGGACTAGCGATTGCTTCCGAACACCGATGGATCGCGTGGTTGTTTCGTATAAAACGATTTCCACGAGTTCCACGCGGTTACGTTCCTTTCTGCGAGTTGCCTTCGAAGCTTCTCATTGTACGAACTATAAAATATCGCCCTGACGATATTTTATAGTTAGTATAGTATTTCTTTTACCGACGAACGTTAATAACTTTCCAGCAGCTGAAAAATAATAATTGCTCAGCTTCATCGCCGTAAATAATCGCCTCTCGATTTTATCGTTTAAACGATTGTTTCAGAAGCTTTATTCAAACTCTTTCTTTAAACGTTAAATATTTGACCAGAGTACACGATTATGAGTACCCGGGAGGGAGAATTTGTTCGCTCTGCCACGAGAAGATCAAGCGGAATCGGTTGTGGAATCAGCATCGAATTACATACACGGACGGATGAGGCAAGGAAGATAAGCGTAAGAAAAGTCCTACACGAAGGCAGTTGTTCGGCAGTTATTTCAGAAACCAGGCTTCAGAACCATGCTGTCATCCCTCTGAAACCGCTATCGAATGTCCTTCGAGTGACTCGGCTCTCTCGATCTCCTCCTGTCTTGTTCGCTTTTGGTAAAATCGATCGATCCCCCGACAGATAAGATTATACGGTGGAGCGATCGTAAAGGAATACCGCAAACGCGTCGCGTCGGTGCTCGTCTCCCGGATTCTTTTGCACCTTCGTCCCTATCGATAACAATGATCGCACGATACGCGTAAGAAGCCTTATACGCTAAAGGATCGCACAGGAAACTGAGGAAAAAACGAAAGGGGTGCAAGGGACGAAGAAGGATCGTGCAAATTTAACGCTCGCTCACCGAACGAACGCTGAGCTGCGTTCTACGTGCCAAGGTTCGATCGAATGAAACGCCAGTACCACGTGTAGCTCAGAGCATAGAATGTGCATAAAGTTTGAAAATATTAACTAATAAGCAGTTAAGATAAGAAATAAAAGAAATAGGAAGGAAAATGAGATTTATGCGCTAGACGCGCCTCCGTTCGAACCGAATAGACCGAAAGTCGATGATAAAAATAAAAATTGACGGAAGCTCGTAGAGGTAATATCGGGGGAACGAGAATAGCGACGCACGTACTTCGTAATTCGAGAGGAAGCGGGGCCAACATCCTGTTTTAATATATTTCCGGAAGGTTACGGCTATCGAATCGCACGAGTTTGTGGTTTCGACGCTCCGTTGCTTTTGCATCCTTCGCCACTACCGCTGCCACCATTGATGTCATTGTCGTGATTCTCCTTCCTTTGTTTTTCTCTATTGCCTTGTTAGACTCTAAACGTTCGTAAACATCGGTGAAATATCTCGCCAACCAGAAATCTCGAATTCGTATTTATACAGACAAGAATCGTTTATATTTCTATTCTTTGATCCGAATTACTTTCTTTCTACTCTTTCGTATCGCTAATACCTTTATAACAAAATCAACGTTACGTTAAAGAGTTATTTGCGAAGCGGGAGTTTGTCAAGATATCGTACGACTATTTTCGCTTTCCAAGAGACGCTTACAGAGCGAATGAAACAAACGAAAGAAAATTGGTCGACCACGCAAAGACCCCTTTTACCGGGGGGAAAATTATTGTGCTTCGCGAGGATAAAAGTTCAGCGGCTTGGCGTACGAAACAATTTCCCGACATAAAAAGTTAAAATATCTGCGTATGACTGGGACGGCGCGACGCGTAACTCGTTCACAAAACGCGGAGCAACTTTCTTTCCGGGGAGTCTTAACTTGTAAACTTTATTCCCCCATAGTTCGCCTTAAAACCGTCGGGCTTGGCCAAATCTTCGTTGAGATGGCATCGCTTCTTAATTAAAATGCAACCTACGTACAAATATTCGTCGAGCAGCAAGCTGTGTTTACCTACCAGCCGAAAAAGAAGAGACCGAACAAGAGGGGGCAAAAGATAGTAAAAGGAAGATGGCCAGATATGGGAACGTTTACCCGCAGCGGTTGAATTTTACAGGAAGAAACGATCGTAACCGCTGATTTCGGTCACATAGTCGTGGCACGAGCAAAGGGCTCCACGAGAAAACCGAGGTTATCATGACCGGCATGACAAACCATGATTACAATAATTCTTTCCTTTATTCAAACAACAGACTTCCTCTTTCATCTTTCTCGACGATCTCGAACGCGCTCTCCTCACTTTTCGGATGCTAATGGAACGAGAACGAACCGCGAGCCAACGACCTGAAAACGCTTGGAAAGTTTGGTTTCTGATTTTCTCGGTTTCTCCCGAACTACCCTACGATCGCGTAACACTGGAGATAAGGGAGATACGTATTCGAGCCGAACTTAAATATTAGCCTCTCCAATTAGAATTCCGATATTACAGCTTTCGCGTGTCGGAAACGACGTTTTCCGCGAACATTATCTCCGAGAAATTAAGACTCTTCGGACGGTAAAGCGGAATTATAACATAGAATTTTCAAAGTCTCTATGGAAATCAAGGGGGGAAAAAAAGGGAAAGGAAAGGAAGGCAATAGGACAAACGATCGGTGGTTCGGCAAAATCGGATCTGGAGCGGTTCGGAAGGCCGAAGAGTGTAAATTGTGAGAGGGATGCGCGTAGCACGCGGTGATTGAAATCATTCTCTACGCGCCTGTACGCGAAGGATCGAATGGGAACGAGCGACCGGGGCGAAGTATCGTTACCGAGTCGCAATTAAAAGAATCGCTTCTCTTCCCTTCTCTAAAAGTCGATAGCAGAGCAGATCCTGAACCGGCCTAAAGAAACCTTTCGATCGAAGAAGTCTCTTTACGACAAACGTTGTTTGGCCTTTCACGTTATTCTTCCGTCAGCGGCATAGCCTTCGTAAATGACAAATTTCTTTGAATCTTTCCGAAGCTTGAAAAAAAGCTTTCCTATTATCATTATCGCCTATCGTCCGTGCGCGCGCCATTACGTTCGTGGAAAACGTTTCGAGCAGACTCGGGTACAGCAAGAAAAAACAAAATACATGGCAGGAAGAAAGGGGTTGAGAAAAATGAAAGGGAAAGAACAAATCGACAGACGTGTACAATCTGGTAGAGAAAAAGGAAAGTTTTCTCCCTGGTCTTGAAAAATTTCCCGTTTCCTGCGTGTATTCGACGCTCGACGAAGTGCCACTCGACGTTCAATTTCACGTGAACACACGCCGAGGAGCGGTTCTTTTCCAGCGATAAACAGATTCCGTCGTAAAACCGTGAGCTCGCGCATAGGAGTCTCGATGGTACGCGCTGGATAAGTGGCACGAGCCTTCCTTTCTTCGCTCTCTTCGTTTCGCGGTGGCATGGCAATGGAAAAGTAGTGGAAACCGAGTCGAGACGAGTCGCGTCTGTTGAGATTTTTTCTGCGGAGGAGTTAGTTTCGAACTAAAGCTAATACCGATGACGGCTGCGCTGCTGTGATGCGGGGAAAGGAAACGGTCGCGAGATGACAGAGAGAAAGAGAACAGCGGATCTAAAGTGGCGTTCGCGAATGAGAAAGAGGAAGAAGCCTGTGACCTGACGTTTATACGGGGTGTCTCGCGAACGCATGGATTCGGCTCGATGGCGTCGATGTTCAATTAACTTGTACGGTATTTCGTTTCTATTGAAAATCTTCGTTCCTGGCGTTTACATCGTTTACCATTCCGAATGCTTTATGGCTCGTGCAACGTCGTGGCTTGTATTCGATAAGCCGCCTTTCTCCTAAAAGAAGCGAGCAAAATTTCACTCGTAAAGATTTAAAGCGTCTTTAGGTGTTTCCACGAAAAATAAATTGCGAAATAAATCGACCTGTCGAGCAACGCGAAACACAGAGAAAATCGTCATCAGCGCAGATTATTCCACGTAGCGCGAGGCAAAAAATCCAGCTGGAAAAAGTTCTTCTTCTATAAAAGCGTCTGTTCCGTGATTCGTCAAACATCGAGCCGAGGACGATTCCACGTACGAAATCGAGGAAACGAAACGAGAAAAGGGGGAAAAAGAGACGATGGACGCGCGATAAGTCAGAAAGGACGGGCGTAGCGAAACAAACGAACAAAGCAGAGCTGCTACCGGTATCTACGGGATGGGAATATTCGAAAAAAAGAAAAAGAGAAAAGAAAAAAGACGAAGGATCGTTTTGGAAAACGCGAGAATCGGATAAGGGTCGTTAGATCGGACACCCTGTATACCCACGTAATACCGCAGAAAGTCTGTATCGTGTACAAAGCCAGGCTGGGAGAAAGAGGAAGAGTGGAGAGATGAAAAGAGAGTTCGGAGGTGGAGGGGCGAACGAAAGAGTAAGAGAAAGAGAGGTGAGAAAAAAGGATAGAGAGAGAAAGGTGGAGGACGATAAAGGAGGATGGATGGCGATGGCGATGTCGATGGAGGAAGAGGGAAAGAGAGGGCGGACTATGCCCGATAAAAAGCCCTGATTCCCACGAGCGTGGATAGCCTACGATGAAAACCTCTCAGCTCGCCGACCACGGCACGGCATTAGAACGTCCACGAGTACCATGTCGGATTTTTCGTCCGCAGACACTATAGCTAACAGCGTAGAACGAGAAAGACAGATACGAGGCAGCGAGAGCGGCGGTAGCAGCAGCAGCACCACCACCACCACCACCACCACCACCACCACCACCACCACCACCACCACCAAGCATCCACGTAACGATTCGTTCTCATTGTACGTGTTTACTAGGCTATGATTATGTAATCACTGGCAGCTTCTACGAGTTTGAGCATTGTTCAAATCGTCATTGTCTTGCTCGTTGAAGACTTCTCGCTCGAACGTTTTCCCTTTTCCTTTAACGCTCGTCTCCACGACGTGTTCGACGGTAAACGGAATTCCAGCTTCCCTTGTTTCGCGCGAAATGACGCGAAACGCCAATTTCTCTGCTCGAGACGAGCACTTGCGATCGGGTTGTTAGATGGACTGGACGGCCGAAAGAAGCGAGAAGGAGATGCGTTTAAACGGACGAGTACGGGACACTCTGTTCCACATTTCCGAAGATGCTACAGAGATTGCGGGCTTTTAAAACGAGTCGAATTGCGTACCAAGTTTGCCCGAAGATCAACGACATTGTGGACATCTTTGGAGAATAATCCGAAAGTCTGAAGTTTCTCACTCGAAATACAAAAGGAGTTCTGAAAGCGGAGGAAGATGAAAACAGAAAAGGTGAAAGGCTCTGGTATGTTAATCGGCTGCAGGTTGAAATTAAGGAAACAAGAGGAGAACGAAAAAAGAAATATCATTTCTCTGGAGTTTTATTCCAATTCCTCGAGTGCGTCTGTCGGTAATCACTACGCTGGATTTCTTTTGTAGAGTATTATAGAGGAAGAGGAAAGTCTCTCTCTCTTTCTCTCCTCTCGTCTTTTATATTCCCTCGCTATCGTGTTACAATCAATCGCTTTGTCCCGTCGACGTTGTGCAGTCTGTTTAAGCTGATGCTCGACTAACAATATATTCGACAGAGGGAACAGAATGTTCTTCCGTGAAATCGATGCACGGCTGTTTCTCGGCCCTGGCGTCGGATAAAATAAAAGATGCCTTCGAACTCGAGCGTAGGATAATGCGACAAGGTGTGTGCGCACAACCCTCGTTCGATCGAAAGCTTCACACGGGGATGCATATTCAGCGGGCGCCGCGCAAAATTGACACGCTCCCGCGCCGGAATCCCGTGACAACCTGTACCTCCAATTTAAACGGTTCGACGGAACGAATGGAAAGGAAATTTGGGGTCTATTGTCCTCCAAGAAAGAAATAATTCTCGAGATTTACAACTCGGGCAACCTGTAGCCGGCCTTGGAATTATATCCGCTTCGGAATTTATGATTCTTCCGACTAACTAGGAAACTTGCTTCTCAAATTTTATTCTCCGTCGGAAAGAGAAAGAAAGATTGCGTTGAAACGAGGAACGTTTGATGCAACGCTGATCAAGCCCCGAATCATGAACACGAAATTGCACAGTATCACGCGTTACGACCACCTCGCGAAACCAATCACCAGACGCTGTAATCCGACGATGTTCGTTGGATTTTCAATCTCCCGAGCCGCGAACCGTTAATCTCCGCGTGTATTACCCGAGCGTGTCTAGCGGTAATTGTCTAATCACTGTTATCCGTTTAATTGCATAGCGCGTTATGCGTTTCGTGCGCGCTCCGTGAATTCAGCGTTCGTGGATTCTAAAAAAAAAAAGCAGGTTAACGTCGGTTGGTTCGATCGCTCGAGAAATCGATAGAACCGAATCGTTTTGATAGAAGAAAAGCTCCGCGCGCGCAGAAATTTCTAACAATATCTCGTGCAAGAAACGGATGGACAAGAACTCTGAAATATATCCAGTCGGCACAAGCAACGATACCACCGCCGCTTTTAGTATCTCCGTCGCTTCCTTCCCCTTCTACGATCTTTTACGATCCGCACCGTTACGTACGTAGGTACGACCTTACCACCGCAGCGTAAAGTTCTTTTCTTTTTTAAAGTTCCCGAACTACGGTTGTACGGCTCGGTAGAATCGAAAGTAAACCGGCATTAAGGGTATTCGTATCGATGGAACGGCTAAAGTCTGGTGAAGATCGATCCTCGCTCGACTCGGAGCCAACTGTGTTCGACCACCTTAACCGATGTTAAGGATTAAAGCTTCGATGGAGAACAATCGATCGTAAGTGGATAGGCAAGGAAATAGGGAAAGGAGAGACGGAAGGGTCGTCCAAGTTCCTTCATGGAAAGAAATCCGGTGGCGTGATTATCGGGCAGACACGATCGAGGAATTGGAATCACGCTTGAACACGGTATGGCCGTTCTTTCTAATCCGCGACGAGACAAGAACCGGTCGATAAACGCGCTATATATCAGAGGCCTGGAGTACGCCGACGGGATGAGAAAGCTGAAAGGGCTACCGATGAAAAAAAAAAGCCAGCGAAAATCTGCAGGCGTTTGCCCTACATTACCCTACCCGCGAAAATTTCTGATATTTCGCGTTACCTGGCTCCTGTATCTCTATACGAAACGTATAGAATTCGAAGAGATCAACGGAAGCGGATTGGAGGTAGAGGCCGGAAAGCTGGAACATCTGAAATTCCGAATTGGAAGAAGGATCGAATCGAGTAGATTCTCCGTGTGTCGCTTCGTGATTCGTGCGGTGGTATTCTTCTGGTAACTAGATTATCGGAGTAAGTTGGAAAGGAATTTCACTCGATGGAATGGCTGGAAGGAGAATAGCCTATGCTACTGTACTCGGAGAAATTGCCCATGTTCGATTCCGAATAACTGATTCAAAATGTTTTTCGATATTTTATTCAGGTATCGAGCGGTTGCGTGAAATTGTCGACTGGAATTCGATATTTCATCGAGGTACGAAGGGGCTCCGATGAAACTCGATACATTTGCATTTGCATAAGCTGCGTGGAAACTTCGCGGGCTATTCGCAATTTGTATCGTTCGTGTGAGCTCGAATATTTACTTGCGAGCAAATTAAGTTTCCTTACTCGTATCTTTTATTTCCTTCGTTGAGATATTTGTCGAATATTTCAACGAAGAGCGCAGCCTTTTTCTTTTCTTTTTTACCAAAGTATATCGATCAAATTCGAAATAATAATCGTAAAATTCTACAGACGAAAGCGTACCGTACAAGCTACAATTTATATAAATAAATATAAATACGCGAGCATCGAGAACTGCGAACCTTTTTCAGAGAATCGAGCGGGACCTTCCTTTTAAATTTCACGAGAAACAAGTACATGGAAACGGCGTGCCCGTTTCAATTTAAATATCAATTGGTTCGGGGAAGAAGATAGAAGACTATGTTGAATGAACGGAACGGATTAAACGAGCCGAGAAATCAGGTGAAAGGTTGAGATACAAATGGATGCGTCTGAGAACAGCAGTCAGCAAGGCTGAAAGAACCCAGAGCCGTTACTGCTCGTACTTTCAAGGGAAAAAGAGATACGAAACGGTTTATTCTCAGCTCGCGCGTATTTTCTTTTGGATCGAGATACAGCGGCGTTCCTCCAGAGAATGTATTATTTCTCATTGCGAAGATGCGGATCGATAATGTTCGTCTCGTTTATACAGAAGGCTCTCTGTGGCAGACACTCGTTCCGTGAACATTGTGATGCAACGCGTTGTGACTGATTGTCCTTCGTTCGACTGAAAAGCCTTTGTCACCGTACACATACACGCTCTTTGCTGAACGCGTCAGCTTCCGGAGACGTGCAATCGCAGGCGCGGTAAACCGAAAACGAAAGAGTAATCGACCTGCCCGTTCAATTCTTACATTCTGCCGGAATCTCTGTCGCTCGTCCAACGAAATTACGTAACACGCAAGTACGCGATTCGTCCATGGGCGCGCGACTTCGACCATTGCGAGAAAGCGCAATTTCCATCGGGCCTCTTCTGAAAATGCATTCGAGATTTCTCTGTTATCTTTCCAGTATCGCTTCCAAAAGCCTTAATTCCATTGTCGAGAAATTTTAGTTGCCGCCGAAACTCTTAACGTCAATTTCGATAAGTCGATCTCTCGAACTCTCGACGAACACCCTCTTTCATGGCTGCGCGGTACGGCGCGGCGGAGTAAAGTAAACCAAGACTTTGCACCCAAAGAAATACAATGACCCGCTTCGAAGGCTGACCGAACTCGATTGTTCGAGCCTGCCAGCTCGCCGTATAAAATCCAAGAATTACTCTTGAATGTAAGTGGAGTTACCGTTCAATGAATTTATAGGGGCTGGCTTAATTTCAGGCGTCAGCTTAACTCGCGGCGAAGGGTAAATTAGATAGAAGAAGACAACTCTCTTCCATAATTTAATGCGAGGAACTCTGCGTTTACTCTGATGCTTTAATTCCAACCACTCGGCGCGCGCTCTTCGGCAAAGGAAAATTGAGGGTCCGTTGATAAATCGAGATTACGGGCTAACCGTTGCCTCGAGCTCGCTACTTTCTATGGAAAGAATGGCACGGACATAGCCATGAGAAATCGTTGCTCCACTCCGCTTGTTATCTTTCTGTAGAATATAGAACGTAAATTATACGAGCCCAGTGGTGGTAATCTCGAGGAAATCGGAGGAATCCTGCGTAATATGTATGTGTTTCGAAGATAAGCGAAGCGATTGTGATGCAACTTGATTCGTTATGTTCTTAGGATTATTGACAGGAATATTATCGGTAAGCTAGTAAGCTAGTAATTTCTTCGACTCGTGCGTGCTGCTTACCAAAATCTCCAAGTATATACGGTTTTTGACTGCCAATTTTTCCGATTCGTACCTGCAACAAATTATATTATTATTATGTATTATTAATACGGCTGCAGATGTTAAGATTATTAGCTTTAAAATTCCTCTTTATTGCTGGAAGCATTCGATGATACGAATTTGCTAATGCCTTTTCTGCGATTAAATACGATACTTTGTCAATTTGAATAGAACATAGGTTGCTACGTAATGATACATTGGTTGACCTCGACACGTGTGAAAAATGAGAATGCAAACACTCGTGATTAATTGCAACGTACGTTGTTTCTTCGCTTATTTATCCTTCGAATTTCTGGCAGAAAAAATATCCGTAACACGAATTCTTTCCACTCGATTTTGTCGTATAAATCTTTCCAGATTTGCCAATGTGTCGAACTAATAGCAGATAAATAATGGATTTTCCGTTTCTTCCATAATCGAAATTTGCACGCCTTCTAAAGAATAATATGCTGTAATAGTCGAATAAAATTCGCAGAAAGGAGAGAGAAGAAATATTTATTCGCGAAATCAGTGAAAGAATCAACAACAAGAAATAACATTTCCCTGGATGACATGGTCTGAAAAGCAAACAAACGTATCGGCGACACGCAGGCAAATCTGGATATTACTTTGGTACATATTTCGTGTTTCCAGTCCTCTTGAGCGTGGAACCTCTCCCTGCAAATTCGATGCAGTTTGAGATAGTAGCGGATAACACAGGAATTCGGAAGGGTAAAGTCGGGGGATAAAGGGCAAAACCAGCTAGAAGAAAAGTCCAGATTTTCAATTCGTCGAATACATACGAAAGACGACAGAATCTCGATTCTATGCGCATCTTTCGTGACCGATCTCCGTGAATCTTTAATCAATCAATGGCTAAACCGACGATCTCCTTTTCTTAATTCTACTCTCGTACACGCTTTCTTTCGCTAACGACAGAGTTGTAGGTTTTAACCTCATTACCTTTCCGTATGCAGACATAGGTTTTTTGCGGTTTGTTGACAAATTGCAGCTAAACCAAAGAACTGGGCTAAAGCGCTTGAAATCTTTATATCGATAAAAATAAACATTCTTTTGAAAAACATTCCAGAGAGAGAAATTTTGCCTGGCTCGTCGATTCTTCGAATTTCCTAGCAGAAACGTATAACGCAGTAATAAATAATCTGGATATCTGGAGAATAGCAAACGCGGGCTTGGAAATACTTTAAATGCGTCTATACACGAACAAAAGAGGCGAATCCCGAGTGCGGCAATGTTCATATTGGTCTCGTAGGTCCGCCTGGAACTACTGGATTAAATTTCGTTGGAAAAATTCACGAGGCAAGCAGAGAAAAGAGATCCCCAGGCGAACACGATGCTGCATACGAACGGTTCTATCTTATTTGTTTTGTATGTTAAACAGAACTGTATATAATGGCACGCAGCGTTCGCAGATGAAATCGTTGGACGCACGTGCCCGTTTCTCGGACTCTCCATACATATCCTTGTTATTTATGACATAACAGAAGAGTGTCTGACACGAGGAAAGAAAGGGACGACAGGTCAGACACCAGCTTATGATAAAATCGAATTTTGTTCCGATCGGATGGGAGAAAGCAAGCTAAAGCGAACAAAAGAGAATATCTGTAGCACGGTAGCCGTTCGATTTTGATACTTTTGAATTATTCACTGGCAACTGTCTTATTTCCTTGGTACAACGTGCGATTTGTAACGTCACCGAACAAATTGTCACCTGTTACCGAACTTTTAACCCTTTTAATCCGAATTTCCAATCATCTAGAATACACCAATAGAGCGACGTCTTCTTTACGCCTTTTACCATTACACGCCCTTTCTACGAATTTATCGTACGCGTTATTATCTGCTGACGTCATAATGATGTCAGAGAGGAAGTGCGTGATTGTACCAAGCGTCGGAAGAAAACAAAAGATACGTATTTCGCAAACTAGAGAAATACGCGAAAGTGTTGCAAAAGCGACAAGAATCTACGATCGATGGCATCAAGAAATAGTTTGAAGATTACTCGAGTATTTCAAAGAGTGGAAAATCTTTAAAGGAATTGGAAAATAAATATTTAACCATTGTTGTATAGCAACGATTTCTATTAACATAAAGTAACGATAGAGGAATGCCTGTACCTGGAACTACGTTATGCGAAGAAGTTTCGAAATGATACGTATTGCTATCAAACATTTCAAGTTCTTGTGTCGTAAGAAAGAAAATTGCAATGATAATGACGATGAAAAGCTTCGTTATTTCCAAGTGTTTGTGGCATTAGAAAGAAAATTTAGATCGAAGTACGAACAGAATGTAAATTCAACGTAGCTTGAAACAACAAATTTATTTAATTTGATAGTGAGAAAGATATAGAATTCATAAATAATTTTTGTATTATTTTCTACATAGGATAATTCTAGGAGAAGAAAGTGTTCTACTATCCGAAAATTCTCCCATCCGAATAGTTATATGTCCGGAGTATAATGTACCGGAGATTCTACCGTATATGTATATGTATATGTATACGTACGCCGTACAAACAGTTGCGAGCAAAAGAATTTTTCTTTCGTTATTTGTTCTTTTCGATCGAATACATCAAACTAAATATAGATTCTATACATAATGATATAATTGGAGCACTATAAAGTTATGGGCAGCTAGCTTTCGTAGCAACGAATATTTGATCAATTGTTTCTATAGAAGAAAAATGTTACGTTTTTCTTCTGAACAAAGCATTATAAGGAATAAATGTTTACGAAGCAAGCAAAAGAAGTGAGAACGAGCTATAGCGCTTTCGAAGAATAATACGTTTCTTCTCTTAGCAGAAGACTTTTCTGCCCCTACAAAAACATGACCTAAATTCAGAGGCACTGATAAAAGGGAAGTACTCTGGCTCGAACCTAGTTGCAGAACGCCGTTTGATCTTTATTAGATCATTTTGTTAGGGTAATTCTATTACGAGCATAATTGGAAGCTTCGCTTCTCGAATTCTATTCCGTTTAAATTTGTAGACGACCTGACATCAATTTTTTAATAATAAGCCACGCTTTAATCGGCTATCGCATTCGTCTCGAAAGTAACGACTTTCCACTTGGCTTTTTAATTACCGATAGAAATTCATTTATTTATTTAATTTATTGGTCTCGATTAAATCCCTTTCCTGGATCGATCTCTTCCTTTTACATTGCTTTAGATTAACAGGATATCGTTCATCGAATAGAATATTTTTAAAGAAAATTCTTTTTCGAAATGTTCTTCTATTATAAATTTTATATTTCGCTCTAATTAATTGCCCGTACATGGCACGTTCCTCTTTCGATATTGACTTTGTGATACGAAATTTCAATTTACAGCTGACATTTTCACATTTGGAATTTGCATAAATAATGTGACGATTAAAATGGCCGTTCCCACCTGGCCAATTTGTAGACCCTTTAAGACGTCCGCACACGTGCGTTATTATGGATCAGTCCAACCAATTCTGACAAGATCGTTTACATATTGCAAGACCGTCGTATTAGAAGTGGCAACTATAAAACCAAACATCTGGTTGTGCGCACATATCGTACATAGGTATACGCGAATTGGGATTATTAGTAATAGGGCATTAATTATAGCTAATTAAAAAATGATGACGATTCGTTGTTGATACAAACGTCCTTTTAAACCATTAAAGTCGCTGCAATTTCGAAGCGAACGAAATTGTACTTGGACGGAAACAGTGGAGCTGCGAAAATAGATCAATTGTCTCGTAAGAATTTGTGTCGCATGAGCAGATAGAAGTAGTCCCCTTTACAAGAATAGTTACGTAATCTGGAAACTGTAGGTCGAATAATAGATATGTTCGTATAATATACATATCATTGTATAATATAACAATAGGTATCTCGTCAGCGATAAAAGCGTAGAATTGATGGATGGTAAATTGACTTTTGCACCTGTTAAACACCGCGACGCGTGAGACGTAATTTAAAAAACGACTGCAACATTTCTTCGTGGGCTGTTCTCAAAGTCAGTGAACTCTTTGCATTCTTTTAATGAGCTCTTTTAAATTCAGGGCCTGCACGCTGGTCTACCACCTGCATTATGAGTGCAGACGTTCGTTATTTCACAATTACATATGAAATAATATCCCTACCGTTCCATCCCTTTCCTCTTTCGTTGTTGAATTTCGTAGCGACTTGATTTTTATTTTAATATCATGCACGATACATCGTATCTTGCAACGAGACTCGGTATTTCATACTGGCTCGTTCTCCTCTCGTAAAACGCAAGTTAATAATAAATTTTGTAACTCTACAACGCGATGAATCTGGTTGGAAAGATTACGACCAAGATTTCAAAAAATTCGTAAATTCGAGAACGCCGGGTCCTTTAGCAATAGACCAATCGATAAATTAAAATAGCTTTACAAGTTGCTGGCGAACAGCTAATTGCAATCGACGTTTTCCGATGGATGCTATCGATCCGATGATATTAACCGTGGAATCGCGATCATTTTTACTCGTACATTTTAAATCGCGAATGCCGAAATTAATGACGAGAACGACTCGGTCGCGTCGCGTCGCGTATAAATCACATTTTCCCAGGTTTCTGACCGCGTCTTATCTTATATCGTCAACACAGAGACGCGCTCGCAGGGAAGTTTAAACGGGCAAGATTAAAACATCGTCTGTGGGAAACACGAATATGCATTTTTCTCGTATTAACTGTAAATGATGGCCGACACAAACGTGTCCGTTCCACTCGTAATTCATTTTATATTTCCCCCGTTTCCTGTTAACCAACACGCGCGTGGAGAAACGCGTCGCAACATTACAGACCCTCGCCGTTCTTTATCTCTATCTCTATCTCATTCATAAAGGAGCATACACACATAAACGTCATGGCGAGCTCGTGATTCGCAAAAGCGTAACCGAATTTCCCTCGGTCTTTAATTTTTACTTCTTTTTCTGCACAATCTCTCCGTAGCGATCCGCTTTGTGGATTCACCTCGACTCTCTCCATTTCCGTACCGGAGAATCGGCTTTCTCCTCCCCCTTTCCCCCCCTTTTTTGTTTCCTCTTTTTATTTTTTTGCTCTTCTTGTTTTATCATAGAATCACCGTATTCGAGACTACGGGGCAAATTTTCGCGATACGCAGCTTAGCAGCACGAACGCGAAATTGCTGATGAACGTTTGCACGGACAAACGTAATTGAAGTTACAGGCTAAATGATACCCGTGAATGCTTTGATACTTTGACGATATCGATATGTATCGTTTCGTATTCGCGTGAAAGAAAGTTGAGAATAGTAATACGTTCGAAATTAAACGAATTGATTTTTCCAAATAACTTAACTACCTCGGACTAGATTTAATCCAGATGCGCTTGTCGTGTATATCTGGGTTAATTTAAAAAGAAATAAAATAAACGAGAAAAACACGATGTAGAAAAAAACGATCCTACCGCCTCGATGGTATTGGTATGTTGTACGTTGAATCCCCGATGGGTGAACGCTGAAGGAATCGATTGTACGCGACCCTGGCTCGCGTGGGCTCGTAGATTTTCCAGGATTTCGTAACCCAACAACGCAGCCTGGTTGCATGATGCAATCCTCGAGTGTAGGATGTGCTCTGGTGCGTGTTCAACCGCAAAGCAGGGACGTGCACAGGCGTGGGTATTCGCGTATTTACGCCCGCATCGGAGCGTTCGCGTTTGCGTTCGCGTTCTCGCTCGCACTCGCACCCGCGCCAACTGAGACGAGGTGTGCCCCGAATAACGGCACCGTTCTTGTACGCTTGAAACACGCGCAGGTATAAATAAGGTTTATGACGTCATCTTGCGAGCACAGAGCTTCGAATCCGTTCCGTTGTTCCAGTTCCTTCCTCGTTTCTCCCTCTCTTCTTCTTTCTTCTATTCTATCAACGCCGCCATGACTGCCATCCTCTTCCGCTTTTGTCGGCTACATACATCTAATATACAGAAATACATAAGCACAAGACGATCGTAGATATCGGCGATTATTCGTTTATTTTTTAACGGGCACGGGCCCTTTCGCGTCCAACATACGAGTGCACGAACCAAAGTATAAAAGAACGAGCGTTAATCTCGAGTTACGATTCCTGTACTTTCACATGATGCGAATGCTTTAAAGGAAGTTGGGGGATCCGTGAAACGAGTCGACGATTTCGCTAACGCCGTCCCCGGTTGAGCAACGTTTCTTGATACGATCGAAGTTACTTAAGTTAGTCCGGTATGGGGAGCGATACGAAGAAGTTGGCTTCTTCCAACGGATAATCCCGGGAGCATATAATTTCAGATGTTCTTTTCGAATATGTGGACGGTCAACGAACCGATAGAACATTTATATGGTTAAATTCGATAATTTCACAACAAGGTGACGATTTGAGAGATAGCTAGCTATCCAGACAACGATGCTTCCGACGAAGTTGATGGCTGTCGGTTTACGAATTAGAATAATATGATCTATCGAGTCGAAAGCCTGTGTATACACCGTGTTAGCCTGATGATCATTGCTCCTTTGATAAATAGCGGCGATACATCGTGAGATTTGTCATCGTTAATCTTGCTGCAAGGAAATCATGTTGCTCAAATACGACGTAGTTTTTGATCTCTAGATGTCTAGAATAAAGTAGCAGTAACTGTAGGAAGGCTCGATAAACGACAAATAATCGCAGGATTATATGTATTCGCTTCGGAAAGTGGCCGGTCGAAATCGTGGCTGTTTAGCATTCCACGGTTAATTACATCGTGAACGGTAACCACGGCGCGCGAGGGTAGCTACGTAAAATCGTGATTGTTATTTTTACCTTTGGCTGCTCGCTCGTTTCCACTTATTCGACCCAATTACGCGAAATCTAATTTTCCATGGGTCTCGACACGTGCGGTTTACCCGTGCCACCGGAACCAGTTCTCATTTTATAAAAGTGCCTGCCCGATTATCCAGAGGAAAGAGAGAACTGATACGAAACGCGACAAAAAAAGAAGAAATCCCGTTAGAACCCAGACAATCGTCGACTAGTTGCCAGTCAGATAAACTCTTAATTAATGCTATAATTAAGATCAAAGATTCGAAGCTTTAGCTGGCCTTTAACGAGAACCGGCCTCTATCCATTCAATCGGGTTACGGTGATTTATAAATTCATTCGTGTGTCTTATGGAAATTCGTTCAAAGTGTTTTTAGATATCGGAATAATGTACATGTGTCTCTTGAATTTTAATTTACTTGACTACCGATTAAGGTATACAAGATATGCAAGATGTCGCTGTTTTCTTCGCGAGTGGGACAGCGCTGTATAAAAAGTTCGGTCGCCTCGAAACGTATCGATATCGGGAGAAAAAAATATAAAACACTAACGATCAATTTCGAAAAGGTACATACGTATACGTACAGTCGTAAGTACGATAGAAAGTATTCGTAATTTCTTTGAAACGGAATAACGTTTTTAAAATTCGACCAAGCGATTTGAGCTTTTTCAAGTTAAGAAGCTAGAAGGATTAGTTTAGTAGATGACGCGTAAAAAAGTTGTCGAGAGAAATGCAATTGGTCTGAATCGCGAAGAAAAACGTAAAGCATCTTACTCGTTATCGCATTTTACAAGTTTTTTTTCAACGTAACGTTAACCGTGACGAAACTTGAAAAAGTGTATATATATATATATATTTAAACCGCTTACATTATATTACATCACTTATACAAAAAAAATTAGGAGATACGATAAACACTGTACGACCGAGGAATAAAAGCAGACCAGAATTTGCTCGTTTGGAAACAAAGATAAAGAGAGGCATATCTGTTGGGCCACAGATAAGAAACTTAATAAACGATGAAACTTTTACAAATAAATTAGATTAGACTTCATTTGGAAGAAACGAGGCAATGCTTCCTTGGAAAACGAAAATGGAAAATGGGAAAATTATATTGCGCATGAATCGATGGAAAGTACATTTTCTGCGCTCACGTTTGGATAATTTTCCTTCAAAGTCTGATAATGTGAGCGACGAATGGACCGGTAGAACGCTTCCATCGAGAAATCTATAATAGAGAGAATGCGGTATACATACTAAGGAAAGCACTTATTAACGATAATAAAAATTCATTATACAAACGTCGAACAAGTTGTAAATATCTTTAAATCCGAAGAGAAGAAAATTGCACAGCCCCGCGCCATGCACAACTGTTCCTCGTATTTCTTTTTTCGTTCGAACTCCAAGAAGATTAATCCCCGTGAATCGTAATCGCGGAGAAAAAAAAATATGGCGCGTTCCCGTGTAACAGCCGGTTTTTTCTCTTCGCACATTCTGTCTCCCCTTTCCATTTTCGAACCGCTCGAAACCAATTGAATTTTAACGACGAATCGTTAACAGAGCTGCCTGAATGCAGGTACATCGTCATTTCTAGCGGAGTTAGATAGGAAAGCACGAAATTCATCGAAGAATCCTATTATTTGTTTCGATTGTGAGACGATGAATACGCGCGAACCAAAAGATACAAAAACTTGCACGTTCATCGACGATCCACGTGTGTCGATCTTTTTCACAATTCCGAAAATTCACGACCTAGCTGTATACCGCTACTAATTGCGAATAGAATTTGATTGAAAAATTATTGAAAAATGTGATATGCATTTTATTTACGTTGCCTGATTGATTGGACTTTATTTCGATTGATTTGTTGGCTTTGAACGAAATTTTAGCGAATTTTAATATCATTTTTATAGGTAATTGAAATACTAATAATATGTTTCATGACTTTGTAGAGTTGTTTCATCGGTGGGCATATATTATTTACAGTGTAAAAATTTCGACGTTAAACTAGGTATTATGATACAAGATCTTTCGATCGTTTATTCGTTATTGTAAAAAAAATGTCACCTAACTCGCTCTGTATCGATCGTCTATAAACCTGTCGGAAAATAAATCGGTACAAAGTAATTTATTTTATTACCGCGTTCGAACGGCGTGCTAATTGAGTGGTGGTGCAATCTGTTGCAAGCTCGTCGATAATAATTATTGCTTTCTTCGCGTCGTAATCGACAGCGCTTATTTTCGAACGCTTGACGAGTGAAAATTCGATGCACGAACAGTCGAGGATCGCATACATTGGACGGAAAATTTTCATTTGCCAATTGTTTTAATCGCGATTTAATTATAAAACAGTTACAGAATTTCAAGTAACAGGTTGCTTTCTAAATATATATGTTTACAGATATGTTCAATTTTTATCGAAAACACGAATGTAATTTTTGAACGAACGTTCGTGTAATCGGGAACGGGAAATGAGTCACATAGGTGACTCAAAAACGTCGTTAAGTCGTAATTAATTCATGAATAAAGGCAGGCTTGCTCGCATGATGAACCTGAACGTGTTGAGTGTCATTAAGTCTCAGAAAGTTAACCAAGGACAACCAACACGTAACACTGTGACAATAATATAAAGCATAATGTCGAAGGCTAAATTCTTAATGGCAAGATGCGTTGATCGCGAAACCACGAACGACTCAACTTACAAGAGCGCAACAGCTTTTACCAATGTATCGTGCAAAAACAGTTTCAATCGACCACCTGTTTATTATTTAAACAAACCACAAAAAGAAAGAAAGAAGAATGTTTTCACGAATGAATCTGCGTAAAAGTATCGCACGGTCGCGAATCGAATCGCTCGCAAAGAATTGAATTCCAATGGAGGAAACGAAATCATAATATTTTCTCTGACGTTCTTTAGCCTGGCGTTTTCTGTAACGACCAAATCGCCGGCCAGATGCTGCACGTACGGTAGGCCAGCCTCGTAAATTATTCTTAAGTGCTAAACAACCTTGCGTTAAGTAACGTGCACAACCAGGCCGGAATATTCCTCTAATAAACGGACGTTTGTGCGCTCGAATTCCGTGAATTCGATGCTCGTGAATCAGCGTGCCAGGAATACTTGAATTAAAAATTTTATACGTACTTTGAGAACAGACTTCTGGAGAACCTTAGATCGCTCGAATATTTTAAGCTTGAAGCCCGAGCTCGTTCATTAACACCCTTGTCGCGAAATATAATTTCGCTTTGGCAAGTGTTACTATAGGCGTTCGATCACCAACTGCACGGATTGTGGCACCGGCACGAATTTTGGTCCTTCGCCGAACGATGGATAATTGATCAAGGGGTGATCACTCCCAAGGTTCACGGCGTTTGCAAAGCAACGGCAGGTCTCCTGGGAAATAGAAGGATACGTTCGAACGTTAGAAACATGTTGATATCCAAGACGTTTGAATAACGATACTTTTCCATGTACATATTGGCTCTATCGAGAGAAATTTTGTCAGATTTTTGACGCTCCGAATTTTCAAACGCGAACGTTCACTCCTTGATTACATGCAATATTCTGATATAATATCATAATATCTTTGAAACTAGAATTTTATTAAAAACGTATATAATGTTCCAAAGAGACCAAGAGATTGGAACACAAAAATCTACGCTCTTGGCCCGTTATTTTTTTGCTTCAACGATCAAAGAAATTCCACCCCGGTAAACGTTTAAACTCTACGCAGAAATAAAAATCCTGCAAATCCAACTGGCTCTCTGTAAAATATCACGTGCAATTTACATTTACGGCGCGCTACAAATTTAATACATAAATTTCATGCCAAGCACGGAGCCGTTTCGTTATTCAAAAAACCGACAAACAAGAGACAAAAAGAATAAAAAAGAAAAAAGCAACAAACAGGACAAAATGGCAAAAAAGCAAAAAAAGTTGATACGCGCAATGACAGGAATCGGATTCAACGAACAAGTAAACCGTTGTTAGTCCGTCGATGGCGCAAGCAAGTATTTTGTTTCTGCGTTCTCACATGTGTTTATGTTTTATACATTCTCTCTCTCTCTCTCTCTCTCTCTCTCTCTCTCTTCTACTTTCTTTTTTTCGTCGAACGAAGAAATCCCAATAAAAATTCGTATCGCGACTCAGTTTCCATTTCATCTTCGTTGAACAGCGATTATGATCCGATTAATGATCACCGGTTTTCCACACTTCACGACAAGATCGCCGTCGCATATAATTGCGTGACCGATCTCTCGGATACGATAACGACCAATTAGGTACAGTGTGCGTCGTAAGAAATTATTTCACCATTACTCGAGCTCGTTAATTTCCGGTTATTCAGATTTATCGCGTAATTCAATTAACAACACTCGGCAAGAATAATTAGATCGAACGACGGTACGACAATCCATTGATGTTCCACTGCTGCTGTTTCCGTTGCAACGCGTTAGCCAAGGAAATTATTCAAGTAATTAAACGGATCGAATGCCAACTATTCTTGGCCGTTTCTTTCGGCGTAGAAGTTCCGATGTTCTTAATATACGACGTATACGCTTCTCAAAATTTCTCAAAGCAGGTATACGAGTTCTTCGTGAGCCAAATCAAATTCCGATCAGCTCCATTTTTTGAAAATTGATCAATTTTACTGGCAGACGTTCGCATCCCTCGTAATCCGGCAACGAAGATTCGTTGAAACGAACTTCGCTGGGTTAACTGGACTCGTTTATCGTAGACCGTACGCTAATACCGCTAAACCAGACCGAGTGATTTGACCGATCGAACGCATCATCTTTGCACGAACGACTGCGCGATTCTTCATAAGTCTTATGCAAATCTAAAGATAGCCGTAAGCGAACGGAATCTAAGAAAAATGCAAATTCAGCTGGTCGAGATCTCCGTCGATCTGGCAGAACGTTCAACCAGGTCGTTGCATAAAGAAGAGAAAGAGCGAAAGATCGAGCTCCGGATCGAGGTACTACAGTACGCGTTTCGTTGGTTCGACGACGATGATAGGCGTGTTACGCGTGGGCGGCTCGTCAGTGTTTCCTCGACAAAGGAGAACACGGTTGTCGGTGGTTGACGTGTGATCGATCCGCCGGATCGCTGCTCGATCATGATTTACGCCCCCATAAATAATGGCTCCCTTTGCGCCTCCGTGCGATCCTGTCACAGGAATCTATGCACAGGAACGACGATCGCGCCGCGGCCATCCAGTGCTCGGTCATCGATCCGTCAAACTGTCGATTCCTCGCTCGCCCGGAGCGATGTTACGCGGCAAACAGAGTGGAGATGCGTGTCATAAGCAACCGGAGGATACGCTGCGTATCCCGTGTAAACTGTTATTTTCCATGTTAAATGGCTGTTGTCGGGAAACATTAGAAGACGAGATAAGAAATATACGGCTTCGTTTCGAAAGAACCAAGTACGCTATACACAACTATAGGATTGAAATTTCTCGGACATTTTTTATTCTCCTCGTGCGAAAATTTATAACTACGCCCCCGCGAGACTGAACTTTCCAGTAATCGAATATTTATAAAAAGTCAAGCGAGAAATTTGTAAAAATTGTACGACGAACGAGATACAGCGCGTCGAGTGCGATCGAGAGAAAAAGAAAAAAGGCCAAAAGCAAAGCCTAGACTCGAACGAATCGACGTTTGTCGCGTTTACTCGTCCGAGGAAATGTTCAATTGAATTACCTAACGAACGCGATTAATCACGATTTAATAGCGCATAATGACGTAATAATTTTGCACAGTGCGTGCTGCGATCGATCGTCGGTGACCATTACAACCGGTTGTACCATAATAAACGATGCCAATCTCGCAGGAAAGTACGTAAAACCGGAGATCGTTAAATCGTCCTCGAATAAAACTAAATGAAAACACATCGGCCCCGATGCGTGTGCTCTTTTTACGACCGCGGCCGTGCTTTCGTTCGATTTAATATTTAATGAACATTCGAGTAGCTGAACACGCGCCATTACATCTCGCTGTTAACGAGCACGCGTGTTTACATAATAATTAGTAAACGGAACTGCTATCTTCTCGAGCGAAGAAATTTGACCAACCGTACGGGCTCTTATGAAAATTCTAACGGAAATCGGTCATTAAAAATTACGCTCTATCGATAAATTGCAATGTACGCGCGAAATTTGAGACGATTAAATCCGTGTAAATCATTGTTTTCATCCGTTCCTTCCTAACAAAATTACAAACGAGACAGGATATTATTTTATCCTAACTGTCGTGTGTATATATATATATATTATCACAACTGTTAGACCGAAAGCTGAGAAATAGCGAAAAAAAGAAAAAAAGAAAAAAAAAAATACAGTTCGTTATTATCGTCCACGAGGATCGTGATATAATAGTCTCGTTAAAAATTTCATTGTGCCCCTTTAATCCCGACGCCCCTTTAACTTTGTGTGCCACGTAAAAGCATAATCGCGGCCCTTACATAGTCATCATCGTCAGACGCTGAGGCAGCGAACTTCGTCCTTATCCGGCTATCTTGGCCGCCTTCGGAAACATTAATCACCCAAAGTATCGCAGCAGGTAAAATTTCGTTCCTGCGATTTCCAAACGTTACTACCTCACTTTTCTATTCGTTTTCGAGACGAATCGTAAGATCGAACGGTAAAACCGTACCTTTTCTATCCTTTATCTCCCAATAAACAAGGACCAGACGGTCAGCTACAATTGCATCAGCTGTTCGGATTTTGAACCTTTTTCTCTTCGTTCTCGGTGGCCTTTTTTCACGATCCCCAACACGCCTGCAGGATATGTTTCAACGAAATTTCAGCTGGTTCACACCTGTCCTTAACAGGTGATGAAGTTCCTGCCAAGCCGCCTGTCCTCGTGAAAACGTTCTTAAACTTACACGGAGGATGGCCCTTTCTTCCCGATCGTGGAACGAGAATCGACGATGAGAAACTCTACGCGCTTGGACGGTGTAAATTTATCTAGCCACGTGTCTTTACGGTCCTCTGGCCGCTATTAGGTGGCTTGCAATCGAGTAAATCTCGAGTAGATAGAGTCGTAGTGTATTCGATCGGACTTTTGTAGCGTTGGAATTCAAAGCTTCGCCTTAGACAAGCGTTACCATAGAGAGCGAGCTAAATAATTGCGGAGCTAACAAACCGCGAAGGAAAGATTGTCGCGTAAATATCAGAAATCGGGCGAAGCGGTTAATCGTGCAGACCGGTTGCTGTAAACGTCGCTGTAGGTAAAAAAGCGACAGGTAAAAAGAAGCAAATTCCGTACATTTAAGCGAGAATCGCACGGAAAGAAGATAATAAAAATGTAGGAGACGGCGTCGTGGAGTGCAAGCGTTCGTAACTCGACGTGGGTGTTGTCTGCAAGGACACACGGACGCGCCTCGTGTAATTCCACTCGAGGTCCACAAAGAGGAGGAAGAAGTCGAAGAGACAGAAAGAGGTAGAGAAAGAGGTAGAGAGAGAAAGAGAGAGAGAGGACAGGGAAGGACAAAGAGAGAAAAAAAGTATGTATGTATTGTATGTATGTACGTATGTATGTATCTGGTATCGCGATATCTCGAGCGGAGGCGGACTGCCAGAGAAGCAAGAACTTCTGGATCTCGATTTACGGATACTTAAAGCACACCCACGAGTATAGTCTTCTCCATAGACATTAAGGAAAAAAACATCGTCTCGATATTGATTATTGTCGACCTTGGGCTTAGTTACGTCGAAGAGCTATCGTCACGCGGACTTCATTCGATCGACTTTGAGAATCTTCTAGTCTCTCGCTTAACGTTGCTTCCTTTTTTTATATTTACAATGCCGTAGGGAAGTTTTAACAAGTCCGATGTAAATAGATAAATTTGGATAATTCGTTGGATATCTCTCGTTCTTTTTTTTTTTTTTTCACAGTTTTTTAATTAAGATGAAGCGTAGTCGATACTCGAACGATAGAAAGAAATCAACGACCTGACGATTCCTTCCTTAAACAACATTTTCACGTTAAGTGGCGTTCAGATGGTGGAAGATGGTGGGATAATCGTTTGCCAGAAAATTATCTACAGTTATAGACGGTGCTATAACCACGCTAATCCTCTGTCAATAGCGCAGACTCTATTTGACTTGACGTAACTTGCACTGTAGTGAAATCGGCCGCCTCGAAACGATTAAGCAACCAAAGTGGTCACCTCAAACGAGAATAGTTAACGCGTTTAACTAGTTACCCGCTGTTTCATTATACACCTCAAAATGGGTTTATTTAACACCTGTTAAGATTCGCCCTAAGATCAACCATGCCGATGTTTAACCAAATCGATACGTCCTTACGTCCTGCAACTTGAAATTGCTTTGCGAGTTCCGTGCAGGTTGAATATCTAATACAAGATATCTCGGCCGGTTTATTTAAAAAGTCGCACGTTCAACAAACGCAACTTGGACATTTACGTAAAATTTCGTCCTTTGATCAATGAAATTGCGAGCACGAATATTCAGGGTAAGCTAATGACAAAATCGACGCCTATAGAGGAGATTAAAAACTCGTTATGGAAGATATTCGTAAGCTTATCAGTTTTGCGTTACGTCGCAATAATTGGTACGAAAGAAAAAAATTGCGGATGTTGTTCGAGCTGAAATCATAATTGCGTTCAGCGCGCTTCCCAACGCGATTTAATTAATGCAAAGTTTGCGAAAGGGAAAGATGAGGTAGACGAGGAGAATGTTCGAGATAAGCGGGCGAAAGCGCAAGGAAAGAAGTTATCCTCGAAATATCGTGTTTGTTGTGCAAACGGGCTTTAAGTTCTCGAAAATGTTACAGTCTCTGGTAATTTACAGGACGAAATTGGAAAAGGGATATAAAACGAAGTTGTACTCCTTGTTTCAATATTTATTGTCAGGCTTCCTAGACGCGCTCTATTTTTGAGCAAATTCGTAACGTTAGCGCATGGTATACGATTAGATTGACACGGATTCGGATAATAATTATATAGTCGAGAATTGTTTAAGTTTCAACTAAAAGGCAACTCTGTCGAGAACGTACAGAAGATCTTTCACTCACATTGCTATTTATCGCTGTTTGCGAAACATCGTAAAAGCGAACGCAGATTACAACAGTTGTTTATTATCCGCGGATTACCTGTCAATCGAACAACGAGGAATTTCTCTTACCAAGGACGATGTTAAACTTCCCATTTTTTTTTTTCTTTTTTTTATTAACGCGTTAATCGCATCGCGATGAAAACATTTATTCACCGTGTTTTGTCTGTTTCTCTTTTTTTATTCCGATGCCTTTTATGGAAACTCTTGCCGCAGACAAGTATTTGCACGCGTCAACCGCACAATGTTTCCACCGGAAATGTTGGTCGTTTGTGCCATGGAATGGCTTGTATTATTCGAAACAAATGACGTTTAAAATAAAGAAAAAAAGAAAAAAAAAAGAGAAATACGCACAACGAAAAAGAAAAAGACTATAGATCGTTTGAAAGGGGCAGATCAAACGCGTGCGCGCGTTTCGATTATAGTTTTTCGGAAAAAAACGTTCGTTCCCCTTTTACTCTCTTTCTCGTCTTTATTATCTTGTCTGTTATATACGCGTATACATACCACGGGGACAAAGAAATAGAAACTTGATTTCGAGTGACTTAGATATATCCGAGCAGGAGATAATTTTACATGCAAAAATGAACGGAAGCCTCACGCTCGAGAGAATAGAATTCGAAGCATGTACATTATTTTCTCGAAAACTTTCTTCTTTCTTCTCGACTTATTTTTCCACGTAGAATAATCCAACGCTCGCCTATATCTAATATCGGCCTGTACAGTGTGCATAGCCCTTGGACAGGATTCGGTCGCTTTTCAACGATAGGCATCGTGGACGCGTTGCTTATTTTAACTAACAACAGTCAAATGCAATTACGTCGGACCCCATGCCCTTGCCGGAAGCGCCCACATAAACGAGCTCTTGTATCCGCTCGCCTCGTCGTAAGGTCGTGCGCCGCATACCTGACGCATGACGCCAAGTTTTTAAGATACGCTTACTATTTGACCGACGGTAATGTCGAACCAACCAACGAAATCGTGCAACGTAACGACGATCAACCCATTTGCATCTCTAACGCGTATACGCGTTCGATTTTCCTGCTCGCTATTCCTCGCGCTTATAGTAATGCTGTTCGTATCGTGTAAGGTGTCGTTGAGCATTAGGAGAAAAATTAGGAAAAATTGGAAAAAATTAAATATTACGACGAATAGAGTAGTAGTCGTTGCGTTTTTAAAGTTTCGACAAAGTCGGTGACCCGAACCTTTTGTATCGTCCTTGTTAGATATAACGAAAGAAAATTTGTTTCGTAATAAGGCTATATTGTTCATTTTTGCCTATGATGCAAATGGGTTCGGTCGCATTTCACGGTCCGTCAATTCGTCGATAGCATTGTGCGCCATTAACCTCGGTATCGCGCGGCTAGACTCGCTTTTCGTTCGCCGTGAACGCGAGAATGGTTTCTTAGAGGGATTCCTTTTAGAGGCCTCGACGAGAACGTTGGATACAATTGATCAACTCGATGCTAAAATAAGCAACGCGTTTGTTATTCGCTCCGGCGGGGTTTAAATAGAAGCGGCGGAATGAATGACGCGAGTATGAAACCGGAGAATGTGTGTGCGTCGCTTGCTATACTCGATTGAATGGTCGTGGGCCTTGAAAGGAGTTCTACGAAATTCAAAATTCTAGTTTACAACGAATGGGCACGAACGCTGATAATATGCGATACTATCGCTCTACGTTCGTGTAAACAGTTGTATAGAGACGATTCGTAGAGAAAGAAAGAGATCAGTGTCAAAACTACTCAAGACTGATGCGATACGAAATTAGCCATCGAGATCGATTTAAATTTGACGATTAGAGTCTTTCAAGGTAGATATCTTTGATCTTCTAACTCTGGAAGAAGGAAGAACGTTCGTTTCGAGGTATGGAAATTATCTTCCACCGTTTGTCGTTACGACACCTACGATATTTGTTTAACTCGGACTCTCGCACAATTATAGCTGTTATGTTCGCGCAACCGATCGTGCTTCTAATTGATGAAATTCGCCTGACTGCTATAGCGGAAGTAATTTCACGCCAGCGTTTTATGATTTCTTTTCACGCCCAAGTATTTTCTAACTTCCCGTTGTTATTGCTTTGTGGCTTCCATTACCATCGATCGTACCTTGGACTCTATTTTGGACAAGCGATATAAAAGTTTAGGCCATCGAACATCAAGCAGCGAAATAATACGATAAAGCATTTTAAAGTTCTAGTCGAATCGTTTTTTCGAATAACGTATAGCTTAAGAGATATTTTCGTGAATCTATTAAAATAGGGCGCCCTGTATGTATATTTATATCGGGGCAGAGCGTTTGAATTATTCTTTGGTTCCTGAATGTCGAGTCACGTTTACGCCGTGTTCTCGGTTTTGCGCCGCGACAAACACGCGTGAATCACTGGCGTATTACGCAATGTTACGAGCAGAACCGTGAAAACGGTGATGCGTATAAAGCGCTGTGTACTTTATATCTTTTCATCGCTCGTCCGCCCAAAGAAAAGTCGATTAGATTCTGCTCCATTTCTTCCTGCCACACTGTGCACTTAATCGAATTTTTATTCTACGGGAATCGAAGATTAGATATGCATGAACACGTGGTATACTACATATATCTATATGTAATATACACATCTCGTATTGATATCTAGTATACTAATGTCTTTTACGTAATGTTCTATTGTTTTAGAATATTATTCTTTTAGTAGCAGAACTTTTGTGAAAGAAAAAAAAAAAAAATACCAACGCGCTTCGAAGCTAACGAGTTGTAAAAATTTGTTGGATTTTAAATTTCTAATTGATATTGCACGCATATACATGTATACACACCATATATATATATATATATATATAGTCAGAAGATTCTCGGAAATCTCTCCGTAACGAACTGAGACTCGTTTAATGCAACAGTTGCGTTACAACTGCATCCATTATCATGGTAATCGCTACGATCTCCATACAAATTATTTTAAACGCATCTAGTTGTCCGCTACGTATAATCACGCTTCTAACATAGCTATCGACGATTACGTCCGTTGAGTTAGCAACTGAATGCTTAGAAAAAAGATGGAAGAAACATGCAAGTTCTTTCGGACTCGTACGACGGTATAATACGTAATATGAGATAATTCCCATTGCAAAGTTATGCCACGACATAGCATATTGTGGTTCTCCAACATACCGACATCTTTCGCGACACATACAAGCCAAGTATTGGTCGTTACAGTTTCTTTTTTCTTTCTTTTGTGTCACTCAACATGAATTCCAATGACAAGCTCGTCAAGGACACGCCACGACAGCATTGCACTCTACCAACAACTCAACGTCGCTCTTGCCAGTCACTTAAATAATAGCTTGTGGAGCACTGTTGGTCGTGTTGTTGTTTTAACGACGAGACTACTTGATATTGAAACCGTCAAAAAATATATTTTAAAATATTTATAAATATGATACAAAATACAGAGTCAACCGTAGATCGCTCGATACTGGTCGTTATAAGAATGTTCGATAAGAACGCTCGATACTAACTCATTCGCTAAGGACTTTTACTGATCGCTGATAAAAATGCTCAAGACTGAGACTGAAAGCTGGTCGTCTTAACGATCGCGTTCGTTTATTTATACCGAACGGGGAAGTACCGGAAAGTTTAAATTCTACTTCGGTTGACGGTTGCGCGTAGCGGTGAAAAATTGTCTTGCCCGGAGTTTGTTTATTATTACATTTCGTATATTGTAATGGCGTTGATACTCCGAGGCAAAACAATGACACGGTTGGAATTGTCCTCTAGCTCATGTGCCGCTACAAGCTCAAGTAACAACACCATTGCGTTCTAAAAACGTCTAACCTCAGTGAATTTAGACTTTCGACAGGGAAACATTTGGCTTACGAGTACAGAGATCGATTCTTCGATTTGTTTCACGATCGTAGCGTTTCACGAAATCGAGTCACGTTCGCTTTAAAAGCGTTTCGTCTTATTCGAAGCGGCGCGGCGATTTACGTTGATTTATTTAGGC
The DNA here is from genome assembly GCF_014825855.1 of Bombus pyrosoma. Taxonomy (NCBI): domain Eukaryota; kingdom Metazoa; phylum Arthropoda; class Insecta; order Hymenoptera; family Apidae; genus Bombus; species Bombus pyrosoma. Next base: position 10,856,611 of record NC_057782.1, on the reverse strand, counting down.
GAATCGTTCGAATCAAACGCGAAAAACGGAGATTAGGCTTCTTGAGAATAAAAATTCCCGCGGATATTATATTTTGTTGCATTTGCAAGAGTCGACGACGTATCTCATAATTGTTTCACGTCGTGTTAAAACCCGATCGATGGGCAAAGATGTTAGACGATGCGAGAATGACGCGCATAAAGCTTCAATTTTCGATGTCGAGTTACGAGAAAATTACTATCAAGTAAAAAAAGAACAGAATACCCGAGACTCCTTAGCCTCTGAGCGATACAATTTTTAACCACTGTATGCCAAATTGGTCAGACCACGACTCTCACTCTTGGCTCGGAAAAATATATTTCAATTTCGAAGCGTTTCGATGTCTTCGTACACGCAAGACATCCATCGGCTTCGATCGTCGCTCATTACGATAGCAAAACGCGAGAACTCGATGACGAGAGCATCGCTTGCATGAAATAACAGTTGAAACCTTGATGTCACGTCGATCCGAGACACGGTTAGTCATTCAATAATCATTTGTTTCAATTCCTCGCCTCGGAAGAACGAGTTCAACTCAACGACCTCTGCTCCAATTATTATTGGCCGTGTAATTCTCATGCCATGCCACCGTTCTGGCACTCTGATATTTCACGTAATTGTGCAATCCCGACAAGCCACGACGAACCTTGAACGTAGTACGTACATCCTCGGTAAAACGGTCGCGCGACGGAACACAACGAGTCATTGTGATCGTCGAAACGAGAGCGACCAAATGGAGCCGCATAATGGCCGGCCTGTGTGTATCACCGTTGACGACCGACCAGTTCCTCGTTATCCTGTTGGAGGCTCGTGAATCACTCGACGTGCGAGAAATGACGAATTAGCAGCGTCGATAGACGGAATGTTAGTCAGGAGGGGGGATCGTTAGTCACTTCGCGAGCTTCTCCTTACGATCTTACAACCGCTTTATTCTTCTCTTTTCATGTCATTTTCTCTCTCTTTTTCGTTCCGTTCTTTCCTGTTTCATATACGTGCGATCAACTAATTACTTATGCTATTCGATTTTGAAATAATTTTCGAGACACGAAGAACGTACGAGGGCATAACTAACTTGCATTTTGCTTAAACTTTATTCGTCAAAAACTCGCCGCCTAAAATCTAACGCGTTATCAGAATTTGATTAATTAATTCGACCCGTACTAACAAATTGTGACAGATACGGGCAGCGGAGTTACGGGTAGAGGAGATCGAGTCTTGCACCACTCGTCAGTCGAGTGCACGTGTACTCGATGGAACTTCAACAGTTCAGTTTGCACCACGATTTTCGATACATGTACTCCGTCCTATATTTTCTGCCTGAGAATTGAAGTTCTTCGAGTCATCAATTTTTCATCGTTTCTAACTTCAGCGGATATTTCCATTATTCGGTATATTAAACAAAATCCTTACGACTGTCTCCGAATCTCTGTAAAAAGATAAAAGAAAGAAAAAAAAAGATTTTTCAAGCAAAACCTTAATCGAGGTTTGAAATTAAATAATTCTATCTCTTCCGCTATCGATTATTCCCGACATTTTATCGAATTTTAAGCTCTCGCGATTTTATCCTCCATTCCCGCTACTTCCTATTGATTCGTATTATCATCGTATTATCATTGTCAGTATCGACTTGGCCGCTTGCCTTTATCTAATGCCTCGCACGCACGTGCGATCGCTTGTTCGTTACATCGAACGAATCGACTCTTCTTTTTATTCATTTCCTCTGAGAATTTTTTACCAGCTTCGTCGTTCGTTCTTTTTCGTTTTTTCTTTTGCCTTCCTTCTTTGCGGCTTTTAACCGAATAGACGACAACGGACGCTAGTTCGAGACTACGGGTTCTTCGTAACCCCGCCGAAGGCTGATAAAAGAGGAAACCGAAGAAAGAACCGTGGCAAAGTTTACCCTGAAAGTCTTTCTTGAAAGCGAAGCGTCACGGAAGATTGTTTTACCTTGTCTGAACGGTGAAACAACCGATGTTGTAGATTAATGTTCGCCAATGTATAAAAGAAAAATGGCGAGAGCTTAGAGAAAAGATATCACGTTACAAAGGGAAGAAATTTTCTTGGGCAATTATCTATAGAGAATGGTTAAAAACGACAGTCTTGCCAAGTTAAAAACGCATCTTCATCGTGATTTTTTAGATAATTCGCTTTTTAATTTCGATAAGAGCACCAACGCGATGAAAAGGCGAGAATAGAATTGGATCGGATCGGTTAACCATAATCGTCGGAGTTCGTACTAAACGAGTCAGCTTGATAGTCAGGTTCGCACGTCGAACTTCCGCGTCGGGTAGGCGTCGGGCACGCGGAAGCGGCGAATCGCCAGGACGACCACGTGCTCGGTCAGGTTTCCGTCCTCGTTTTCCATGCGACCCCGTCGCGTCGCGTCGCGTCGCGTCGTCCCGTAGCTTGTGTACACGTCGTTAGCAGCCACTTGTCACAAATCCACTTCAATTTCACGCGACGTAACGCGGTCTTTCCATTTTCTTTTTCCCTACTGTTGCCTTCTCCTTCCTTTCCCTCTTCTTCTATCTCTCTCTCCCTCTTCCTAGTACCTTTGTGTCATTTTTACTGCTTCTTAAAGCGAACAGACTTCCCTGTTTTTCTCTGTCGTCTCTCCGCAACGAGAGTAAACTCGGACCCAAGAACACGGCCATTCCTCTTTCTGTCTATCGCCGCTAACAAGACGGTCGATTCAAATTGCCCGCAGCATTGTTTCTACCTCAACCTATGTCCCTTTTACCCGCTGTAACTCTCGTTCTTCTTTCCTGACACCGCGTCCCACTGTCGAGCTGCGCGTTTCCTCTCCACTCTTGTTCCGCCGAGCGCAGCGATGATTACCGGCCCGTGAAACATCGACGAGGATTCGAACGATTCGATGGAAATTACGCGCAACGAGTCTCGACTTGGGTCAGTTCGCAGGTTAGACGTCGTCTCCTCGTCCTTTCGTTCCCTCCTTTCTTAATCGTTTCATCCTCGGTCTCGTATCCTCTCGGATACGTCGCAGGGTCGCGAGGCCCTTGGTTTATCGACTATCATTATGTGTTTACTTTCGTATAACTCTACACCAGGTTGTATGTAGGTTGTAATTTGTTGAACGGGATAGATGGAGTATTCGAGGGTAAGTTCGTCGACTTCGCTTGGACTGATTTTGTGTTTGGAAGGTTTTGAGACGCAAGCAGGAGAATTTCACAAGGACGAATGAATTGTCCGCTGTAACCGAAGAGTCGAAACGACGAACAACGACTGTCATAGCGGGAAGATGTAAATTTTATACGGTGGAAGAATCCCGCCGTTACGCTTTCTTGTCTCCCATAAACGACACGAAGATCGTAAGAAACGGGATCAGCGATAAACGGGAGAATGGCCTATCGTGTTTGCGAAGCCTGCCGCCTCTAAGAAGTTGGCGAACCGTTTCTTCCAAAGTTCGGCAGCGTGACGCGTGTGTGCAAACTTATCAAACTTTAAGATTGCACGGCAACTTCATAAACGTCTCTCGCCTAGTCTCTGAAATTTCTGACAGGCAAGACAAACGTGAGCGCCCAGGCCACTCGCTCGATCTGTCCTCGGAAACGAGCCACACGCGGGGGAAAACTTTTTGCCGCCGATCTTTCTGCATCGAATTTCCGCGAAATCTCGTTCGATTCGGCGTGTCAAGCGCGTCTGGTCGGAATAAGAAGGATAGCAGGCAGCAAGTAGCTGGCTATGCTTCTCGAAGATGCTGATAGAAGGGGAGGCTGTATCCATGGCAGCTTTAATTCTGTCTGTAGGATGGCTTCCATCGTTTCGCCTGTGCCTTCCTTTTATCGAACCCTTAACGCGAGGAAAGCTCGATGTCTCGCTATGCTTCGAGCGTCTATTCCTCCTAAGATTCGCCGGCTCCGCTATTACAGAAGCGTTCTTGATTTATAATTATTTTAATCGACGTCGTTTTTCCGCGATATTTGGACTCGGGATCTGAAAACGACAAATGGTTGGAAAATAAAAGTAAACGGCGCGTGAAATTTAACATTTAACCCTTTAATATCGCGTCGCAATATCGAGCGATCGATGTTAAACATTATTGACGTCGAAAAAGCACTGTTCGATGCGTCCATTTTTTTATGCGACGCACCAAGCGCTATCGATAAATTAATAACAAGCACTATTAATTCCCCTGGTGATGGACCGATCTCGCTGGCGAGTCCTTGATCGAATGAATTTTTGAAAGCTTTGAAAAAAAAAAAAAGGGACAAAAGCGAAAAGCGCGAGCGAACGTCAATGCGCGAGTCATCGTGTTTCGACGAGGTTCGTTTAATGTCGCGATCATTTTTCATGGCTTATAATTTCGATAGATACGGGTTGGTTGTTCGAGGAATTAAAATGTCGAATTATGTCGTGCGATCGATTCCCCGTTTTTAGTTAGACTTTAAACAGATATTTGGAATTATACGCGTCTCGCAGGCTGCGACAAATTGTAGTTGCGATAAATGTAAAAGAGAGGACACGCCTCGGAGCAAAACGATACGTTTCTGTTTAAGAAGGAACGAATAAAATAGCTGGTTGATAGGTTCTTTGGTAAGCAGTTTCTACGTCTTTAATTTAACGAGACTCCACGAAGGCGTTGTTCTTTATTCCTTATTGTCCTCTTTTATCGCCGATAAATATTTTCTTGCCAAGAAATGAAATTCTTGCGGAGCTTGCAAGGAACTTAATGGCACTTGACCCCACTTCGGTCCAACATTTTTGCTCTTGCTCGTAAGATCCTTGTTCGCATCGTAATCTCCCAAAGTACAGAAGTTTTGCTCTATAAAGAATGATCATGCGAATGACCGTCGAAACTATGGTCGTTAACACATTTTCACTCGACGAATCCAGACAGGATAATGATCGTCCCCTCGAAAGCTGAGAGTAATTTCTGAAACTTGGAGGATCGAGACAAGCACCTTTGTCAAGCGAATATCGACTAGAGAAGTTTTTAATCGATCGCGTTGATAAGACGTTTTTAGGTCGTAACTAACGACGATGTTAAATGCAAGAAGCGTTTACACGGCGTCGTTTCTACTTTAATCCTTGGCAGTCGCTTACACCTAGTCCACGCTTCTTTTCATTTAAGAATCTCGAGAAATAAAGTACCGAACTCGAAAGGAGTCTATATTCGCTTTATTCATGGAATCGATACATCTTTGAACTCCCATTCCACTGGCGTACGGTTCATAGCCGTATGAAGAAACCGCCAGAGCGAAGATACATTTTATTGTCGCGAATACAGCTCGTGCTTCCTGTCTCTCGCACGGATTCCAACAAAGCTGCACGCACACCGATCGTAGCAGCGTATCCTCCTCTTTGCTCTTCAGAGTAACCGAGGTCTCCTTTATTCCCTGTCGTCCCTCCCTGACCTGTTCTCGTTCCTTTTCGCGGAACCTTACGCTGGAAACCGACGTTACAACGTTTTTATGGGACATGCCCCCTGGAGAGAATCCGAGTAGGAGGGTGCAGATTCATCCGGCCTCGTTTAGATACGACTCCTCCGCCAATTCAGATACACCGAAATTGCGCAAACCGGCGGGCATAACCGCGGCAGTAAAACCTTCATCGTGCCTCTCGTGTTCCCTTCCCTACGTCTCATACCCCTGCCATCGTTCTACCGCGCGGTGTTCTCTTCTCTCTTCTCTCTTCTTTCTTCTCTATATCCTCTTCGACCTGTGACCCCGTCTTCCGCGCTCGTATTTCGCTTTTTCTCTTTTCCTCTGTTTTTTTTTTTCTCCATCCTCGAAACGGAGGCCATTTCTCGCGCGCATCAAACGTCTCGGCCTCGCCAGCCCACCTCTTACTTTTCGTTCGTCGCGTCGTTTGCATTCGTTGGCTGTTATTCTTTTCACTCTGACGAGAATTCGGTAACTCGGAGGATAAGGAGAAATTCGAAATGAAATTATTTGGTAATTTTGATTTATTACCCTTTTAAAGCTAGCTACGACGTGGCAACAAACGTTTATGTCGTTCCTGTATTCCAAGCTTGCGCTGAGAAAATATTTCTTTATTGAAAAAAACTCGACCGTTATTTGATATATATAACAAACGCGCACGCCGCGAATGACGTAAAATGTAAAATATCGGCACTAAAAAGAAAACAGTGTTTCAAGGCATCCGACCTTCTTTCGTGCACACGTTTCGCGCAATTTTTCGCGGTATGAGATTTCAGGGAATTTACGCAACGTATTAACGCCGCAGATGTTTAGCTTCAACGGAAGCATTTACGCAAGAAGCTATTGAAACACAACATGTGGCGGCACTCGGCGAGTGTCGAGGTTTCATCTTTGCCTTGTTTCCGGTGAAACTGCATCTCGCGTAAACACCGTGCTCACGCTGTAAGTGCAGAAATGTGTTTACACGGAGCCGGAAATGCATGTAACCTTCGTAAAATAGTTGGTGACGTCCCGAAGACGAGTTACTGCTCGTAAATCTTTCTAACGTCTTATTTGCGAAGAAAGGCGGTACTTTCCCCTTTAAGAACGATCTAAAGAATTTCAGCAACGAACTTTATCGAATCGGCAGCGAATACTTTGTACCGCAATTACGATAAAACAATCCGATAAGAAATAAGAAAGATCTATACTTTCGATGGAATTTGCACAAAAAATATTTCTATACGAAAGGAACTTTCGTAAATCGTGTCGGTTGTATATTCTGAATCTGTAATAAAGACGAATCGATATACATATTTCCATTGATATTCGTTTCCGTTTCCATTTATTCGCGTAATTTATGCCTCGATTTTATATCCGATACAAACGACTCTATCGAGTCAATGCATATATGGACGAGTTGCGTTGAGAATACAACGGACATTTGTGCACGGCGTGAAAATTTGAAAGCTACGGCGGCCCCTGTGTGCTCCGACTTTTTACATTTTGTAATCTCCTGTCATGGAAATACAGACGGTGTTTGCGTGTCCCAAGTCAGTAGTTTAGTTTAAAAAGAATTTGAATTTCGATAGAAAAGAAAATCAATTTCAGAATCGTTTTAAAAGGTATATGGAATCGGAAGAACAACGGTTCTAGAATCGATATAGAGACCATAACCGAGATGCTTGGGACTATATATCTACAGGGTCTTCGTATGTAATTATTAACAATTATTTTCGAAACCATTTCGGCTAACCGTCCTGGAAGAAAAGCGAGCAAACGCCCGCCAGTTGCCATTGACAGGTTAAACGGACGCGATTCGTGCAGAACCGGCCGCCAATTAAACGGTTTAAGATTCGCGGTGCCAATTATCCCCGACGATGACTGTATAAAGTCGTGGACGCCGACAACGACGCCGCCGACGCGAACCGCCCGCGGCCTGTAACATTCTCTTCCCCGACAGTTGATCCATCCCCTTCTGCCCTCGTTTGCCCCTGTCGACATCCCCCTTTCCGGAAGCACCCTTGCTCTTCCTCGAGTCACCCCCGTCACCTGGCAGCCTCGAGCCGCAAACTTCGTACCTATGCTAATTGACTTGGCGTACAACCCGTTCTCAGCCTCACGCTTCGCATTCCTCCCTCGACTTCCCATCCATCTATCTTTTTCTCTATATTTCTCTCGTTCTACGGTCGACACTGTAAACCATGGTGGTTTAAAGTCAATTAACGCGTTCCCCGAGACAGCTCGTTCTGACCTTTTCGATCAACGAACGACCGGCTCGGCGTCGAATTCCATTGTTCCTTCGATATGCGGCCGGCGAACGGATTTTTCTTTCTTTTTGCTCGCGCCGCTCCGCGTTTGATGAATTTATTTTCAGCGTCGGATTCAACTCGTCTGATTGAGTTATCGATTTTCGTCGACGTTCCTAAACGAACCGCGGATTCAACCTGCGGATATCGCAGTCTGTGCGTTAGTGTCGCGAGATATAGTTTTGCTTTTTTACAGGGACAAACATGTACACCACCCGTGACGACATCCGTACGCCGGGTTGTACGTTATTTTTTTTAAGAGACTCTTGGCGGTTCCTCGAAGAATCCTCGCGAGAAGCTTCGGTAGATTTGTTGGAAACAAAGCTGGTCAATCTAGTTCGAAGGATTAATGGTCGAAACTTGTAACAATCGTACAGGGATACAAGTTATCGATGGCCAGAATCGCAGGAATGGAAAGTTTTGCCGTTGAATATTAATCGATAAGCTGATAATTAAGCTTCGACATCGATGAACCTGTGTACTCGTCAATTTGGAAAGTCCAGCGAAACAGCTGATTAACTGTTTCGAAGTTTTGCAATTATAGATTACGCAACGTAACGTTACGACTGAACAAGTAAACGGTTTAAATCTAGGCGACTGCACTTTGTACTTTGCGAAACCACTTTGCGACTTAAAAAAATATCACCGATCGCGTTTCGCTTTATTTGTTATTAATTATTGAGCCGAACTGAACTTGAAGTTGTAGAAATAGCCGTAGAAATAAAATTAAGAGGAAAACTTGCTACGATTAAATAGGCTGAATTCATCGAACCGAAGAAAAGGTTGCGCACGAAGAGAAAATCGATCAGAGAATGAACCAAGAAGCAAACCATGAAAAATGAATCATCGATGTGTCTCTAAGAGCCCAGCGAGGAACGTTCCGGCGAGGCTTACGAGCGCAACAAGCGCGGTATAAAGACATCGATGTATAAGCGACACGGAGAGTCACATTTCTGGCCAATTCAGCGAGTTACAAGGCTGACGTCATCGGCTCGACATAATTCGATTCAATTCGCTTAATTTTGCGAAAATTGCCAATCTTCTCTGGGGGCGCGTCCGCGTTACCAACCTCCTCCGTCATGCTGACCTATCCTTCTAAATCTCTTCGTTCGTCCGCCTCTGCTACCTTAAGGGGAGGCTATTCCTCCAAATTCGTATCAAAGTTCCACGACTTTTTTGATTGTTAGAAAACCAGTTACAAACTATTTTCCACTCTGTAAACTCTTTTTTTAAATATATGTAGCACGGGATCTTGAAGCAGGGAGCAGATACGTTGTTCTTCTTAAGCTTGGGTAAAATAGAATATTTAATAAGAAGAGAAGATTAGACCAAGGATCATCCGTATATATTGTACGTATCGTACGGCCTCGTACGCATTCGTACATCCATTGGCATATTTGATTTCCTGCAAGAAATTATCGCATATATACGGAGAATCGATCGATCTATTAATTTTTTTATCAAGGATAGAAGCTTGTACATGTTTCGCATGTTCCGCTGATTCGCCTCTACGCCGTCATAATAAAAGCAAATGAATCGATGCGCGAAGGGAATCGAAAGTGGAAAGTTGTACGATCCGAAGAGCGATTCGATCTTAAACGACAGTTCGATTCGTCCGTTGCAACGAGAAGATGCAAACGATCGTTGCCTCTAGAAGCATTTTTAGATTCTCGATATTCGGTTACGATGTTCTTCCCCCGTTATTCTTTCGCGTTTTGTATCGTTTTTGATCATTTTCGTAAAGTTAGAATACCGTTGGCGTTGGGAGAAAACGACGAAGCACGCGGCAGCTTTTGCACGATCCCCATTTTCTTTTAGATCGTGGCTGCGCATGCCTGCCCGACCGCCATGGCGTACCACCATTAAGGTCATGGGGTCAGAGTATCTCGAACCTGACATTCCTTCCCACGAACGATTTGGTGCACCGTCGAATTTACGATCCACTCCTTTTCCTCCCCTTTCTCGGCGCTTTCCGTTTCTTCGACTTCATCTCCCCGCTTTCGTTTTTGGGACAAACCCACCGTGGTTTCACGCAATTTGTTTTTCCAACATAAATTTCCTACATCTGCTGCTTATATGTTACATATTACATTGTCATCTCTATCATCTCTATACGATCACAGTTAGCTCCCTATCTTGGATGATATCCCTATCTTGTCTACTCTCGAGAACCGTAGGATCGTAACATACTATTCGTTTTTATTTAGAGTCATTAATGGTAAAATAAGAAATTGCGCGTTCCTTTTGGAACAAAGAAATCTGTCATCTATCGACAGAACATGCTATAATTTGCGAAATTCGTTAAATAGAATTACTACGGTGGAAAATCGATACGTTGAAAGCGTCGACCTCTTTTCTCTAACCACTTAACCACATTTGAAACGAAGGCTATGACCATGATTATTTATGTATATATTTATTTATATGTATTAGATTATATATATATTATATGTTTATTCACTTGAGATATATTTTACTATATTTTGTTATACCGTATCAAGTAATAATAATGATAATAAATGGAGCCCTACAATACTTTCTTCAATCACGTTTCTCTTACTTTTTTTCATTCTTCGATTCTTTTCTTATCGTATTTATTATTGCATTTTTGTATCTTATTCAGCTTATTATTGGATTCTATTCATATAATAACGATAATAATAATGATTGCTTGGAAACCTCTAATCGCTTGTCAGTTGCTCAGATAAATTTGAAATAGTCGTTCGAAATTTAATTTAGATTTGAAAAATTTTAATTAACGAGAAAACTGAAACATCGACGTCACGATCGATTATGAACTAATATCTTCGCCAGGTTGTGGATTTGTAAATATTAATTACATCGTAATAATCACGATCGCGATTCGATCGAATTGCCTATCTTCGACGAACGGATGCATCTCGAAGTAATTACATTTTTCTTCGGTGAAATACGGACGCGTAATCTGACTTTGAAGGCTGAAGATCATACGCTTGTGAAGTTTCAATGAAAGAATCTTGTTCGATGAAAATAAAGTTTCGATTTAGAATGCGCGAGTTTCTGTGCCAGGATCGAGCATAGAGGAACCCTCGAATAGTCCGAGCGCTCGAAATTTCAACTCGTCGAAAGTTATTCTGTTCATTTTACTGTCCAACTATTTGAAGGATGCTTGAAATATATCGAATAATTTTCTAGTTTAATCCTTTGCCCTTTTTGGCGATTCATCAAATTATTCATCGAAACTATAGAAACTTATCGAAATTGTTATCTCGATTCTACTACTAAATGTATATAATGTATAACACGAGATAATAAAATCCAAGGGAATAGAAACAGAAATAGATTGATATTACACGCGATCAAAGAATACTGCGATACCATTCAAACATGTTTATAAAATCTAGCGACGTTAAAGAGTTCCGAGAAGGCTCGTTTGCAAGGTTGACTCGGCCTTTTCACCGTTTAAATAAATCCTGCCCAAGCAACGTCTTTATCCTTCATTTTAGACAGAGGGTTCAGCTCGCTAGAAGCAAATATCTGTTACCTCGCAGCACGCGAAACTAGATTTCTCATTTGAAGAAGAAAAATAACACGTCGGACGTATCCCCGTTCCTCTTTCCAACAAACGAACGAAGGCAAATGATTTCACGACAGCGTATGATGTACACGTCTCTAGAAACGTTTCCGTACAAATTATAAATAAACTTGACGTAGACGGTGACATTTTTCATCCTTTTTCGATACAACACAAATGATTCTAAAGTTTCCGAAGTTATGTCTCGATTTAATATACAGGTGTGGGAATGCGGAAATGGTAGGCGCGGAGAGCATCTATTTATCGAATATTAAAACCAAACGCTAACGCCTCTTCTTAACAACTCGATGTCGTATTCTCGCCTCAATATCGCTCGTTCGTCTTCCGACTGAAAACAAACGTAGCGAACCGATCGTCGAGTACCGATATCGCTCCCGATTTTCCTCCGCTAAACAGGTTTTCCGTTTTTTTTTTTTTTTTCGTGGCAAAGCAGCTGCTACGTTTTTCATAGTAATATCCAGCAAATAATCGGAATAATTAACCAATTGCGAAGAAAGTTGAAAGATCAAAGAACCAATTCGACACCTTTGGTCGCGGTAAGCGATAGTCTCTAAAAACCGGTCTTATTTCACTGAATCTCCATCGATTTCTATCTAGGGGATATCGAGATCGTGCTCGGCCAATGATTGGATCCGATAACTAGATCGAATTCCAGCGAGTCGCGATAAAAATCTGCCTAGAAAGACTAGTATGCAGACCAGGGAGTAGGAGTGAGACATCAGATAATCGAGCCTTTCAGCTCTAATCTCTGTTACTTTGCCGAGATTATGCTGACCCCTGGTGTTTGCATCGAATGCAACCGGCGAGACATTTAGCAATCCGTACAAATTGGATTCCCTTCGTCTCCGTCTCCCCGCTTTTTCCACTTCGGCCATCCTCGAAACAAGAAAGAGAAAGGGGAAAAGGAAAAGGACAAGCAAGAGAGCTGGCATCGGAAGAATTAAAACAAAAAAAAAAAAAAGAAAAAATTCTGAACAGAGATGGAGAAAGATGAAATCTATTTACCAGCGAAGCTCGCGCGCGCGTCGATTCAATTTTCCGGGAAGTGTTTTGCGTTTCGAAGCCTTGGAACGACGCAATTATAACTGCTGCGAAGAACATCTACGCGCATGCACATACACCTCCGTGCAAAAGTGTGAGAACACTTGCCATTTTTTATCGTATCTCGTTTTGGAATGTAAATTATCGTTTGCCATAATCGAGCAAATTCTCGTACTTTTGAACGGGAGTGCAGGTATATGTATACAATTAGGGAGACTGGGAAGGAAACAGGAAGTGTTCTTCTTGGGCTCTTTATATTCACGCAGAGCGGATTGCCACGGATCTCGCGCCAAATAATTTCCAGTATGTATATACCGAAGCTTGCAAGCTTGCTCGGCAAGCGTCGTGTAATTTCCTCGTAACGGCCGACACGGTTCGTTCGAACGAGCAGGATTCAGCGACTCGCGTCTATCTGCATTTATCGATCTTCCGCCCCCGCACCAACGATCTCACCCCCGTGTCACGTGTCCGCGATAATGCATCGCGTATACGTGCCGCTTCGCTAGCTAATATTTGGCAGCGAACGCGACACACGCGGTTATAGCCGGTCAGTACGAGCACCGATGAAACGTTGTGGTCTCTTGTTGCTTTCTGTCCCGGTCGTATTGCCAGGTATTTTTACAGTTAGGCAGCGACACGTTGAGCATTATTTATCGTCGAACAAGATTTTTCAAACGGTCGTCCGCTCGATCCAAATGGGAATAAACGACGTGATCGTTGCGTATACGGTTAAGCGTAACGCTGTATCAATTATCGCCGTATCACGTACTTCGCTCATCTCGGATTCTACAGTCGATAGCAAATAGTAACATTTCTAGTTTAGACAATAGAATTGTCGTCGTAGAAATACTATCCTTGCGCGTATACGAAAAAACGCGTCTTTCTCTCATTATAGCAAAGCTCTGTTCCAGACACGGATCGATAGTCGTATCGAAGGTAAGTTCGTGGCAAAACTGGTTTAAAGAAAGTTAATTTTACAAAAACTTATTTATCCCGTTTATTCCTCTGATGCCGACTGTAGCGACATTAAAAAATGTAACTGCTGTTATTTCACTTTGTTTTCGTCGATGATATAATGGCATGTATTATTCAACAACGTATCCTATCTCTGTTTCCTTTATGCCTTCGTGTCTCTTTAACGTCTCCGCCTTCGTATACGCAGAGACATTTTATCAAGTCTATCGGTTCCCAGGACTAGAGTAGAGTCCCTTCTGGAGTACATCCATAGGGATCGCATGGCGTCACATGTGACCCTGTTGCGTCTAAACTCTACCACGTAAAGAGACAGACGGACAGAGAGAAAAAGAAAAGCAGGGTGTAAATTGTCGATAAAAATGATTTGTTTTCTACTCACCGATTTCGCCCAACGTGAAAAACGATGCTCGTCGTCTGTTCCTGGCTCTTGGAAAGAACCGTTCTCATCAATCCTTCCCGATCACTCACGTGAATTTACTACTCCCTTTCTCGGATCGATCGATTCTATTCATTTTCTCACAGAGCGGACGAATTCTCTCGGCCTGCGCCGAGTATCGAGAGACCATTTTCGAACAAGAAAAAAAAGAAAAAAAAAAAAAAAGAAAAAAGAAGACGAAAGAAGAGCTTCGCTTTGGAAAGATTTTCGTCGAAAGATTTTAATCGTTTTTCGATATTGTCGGAGTTAAAAGGATCGAAGCTAGAATCGGATAAAGCGTCGAGGGAGAATGATTTTAGATGAATACCCGTTTTAATTGACGGAGGCAAATGTTTTTTATTATTCTTCGATTTAATCGATGGAACATAAAGAATTAGGCTAGCGAATCGACAGGTTCGAAACGATACGAGGTAAGAAATATTTTCGTTCGATAAAACGAATTATTTCGCATCTAAGGTACCTGAAGTTAAGAGATTGGAAATTAGCTATTGACTATTTAGAAATCGGCAAGCCACAGCCAACATTAAGGAAGAAACGAGTTTTTTTAATTATCGCGAACTAATTAACTTCTTACTTTCTCTTAAAAGAGGTCTATTAAAACGAGCAGTTTCGCACCGAAATATCCTGCTAAAGCTACGAAATATGTCAGGATGATAGAAACGAAGAATGTAAATACAACAACCGAGGGTCGTTTGTACCAAGTACTTGGAAATTTCTAAACGATGAATTACAGGCGAGATCGTTTTTGATCGATAGAAGCTCGCCAACGTGGAACAAACGCGACGATTAAGCGCGTCTCTAGGCCAGAAAATCCAAGTTAGAAATTGCTGCGAACCATCGAAAAATTATCCGTTCCCGATTAATGACATTTTGAAAAACGGAGGGGCAAAGTTGCGACGGAATGGCTAATTGATCGATAGGCAGTTGCCGCGTCCAATCCCGTCGATTCGTTGTTAGAACTCGCGTGCAACAGTTGACGGTGAAGCTGGTCCGAGCTAATTGGGCTAATAGTTGCGGAAAAGTGGCCGACGATGTGTGTACACAGGAACGTGTTATTACGCCGAGTAAGAAATTACCTTTTGGTCGCTCGTAACGAGCCCGCGACACGGAACCGAGTATCAACCGACAACTGCAGAAGCTGCGAATCGGAATTACAATTTGTCGGCGCGTCATCCACCGAACGATGTCGCTTTTAACTCCAACACCGCACATCGATTCATCTTTCTTTGAAGCTATTCGCTTTAATCCGCGCGGTTCCTTATTAATTTATATTCACTTCGATATCGATATCGGACCGATTTCCGACGATGTCGACGAGTCTGCGATCTATTAATTTCGGGAGGCGACGATTTTGAGAAACGTAAAGAGACTGGGAAAGCTGGCACAACGTCGAACTAAATGTCAGAGGCGCGAAAAAGGGGCGCAATTTTGGCCTCGTGCCGATAATTCGCGTTTACGAGTGCGAACGGAACGGAAGAAAAGGAACCATTCTGAAACGAACCTCGCACGATACACAACACTCTGGGGGCTATGGTCGTCGCGTCAGCTCCCTCGATTTTCGATTATTTTCCAATCTGTCCGCGATTAACGTTTCCGTCCGTTTCGTCGGTCGAAGGACATCGTCTTCTCGAGGAAGGTCGTTATTTCGGCGAGAAACGATCAGAATTCATTAAAATACGGATGGAGAAACGAAGAATGGTTTGCAGGAAAGAGCAGGTTAGGTCTTGAAATCGCAGAGACCGATCGATCGGCTGGGAAAGGTCAAAAGTGGAACGAAGAGTCTCTTTCGATCGAGAATGTTGGGCCTTGCACAGAAATCGTAGAAGATTATCCAGATCATCGGTCTCGGACTTTTAAGCATTTCGCCCGGTCATAGCAAGCAAGTATGTACTTCGTTCCGCGATATCGGCTTTAAAGGTGGCCCCCATCGGAGCACGTAGCAACAGCGTTTCGATACCTTTCGTATGGACCAATCGTCGCGGAGAACGAGAAAAATGCATTGTAAAACCAAGCTCGTAAGAAATTCTCGCCTCGAATCTTCCTGTCCGTTTCACACCGATGAATACTCGATGAAATCTTACGTCATACGTGATTTCCACGGGAATTACCAACGTCGGAGCGTTGGAAAATATCGGTCGACCGCGTTCGACGAAAAATCACAAGAACATCGGAAATGACGATAAATCTCGAAACAGATTCCCGAAAAACTCGTTTCCCCTCTGTTTTTGAAACGACGCTGATCAACTCGGCTAATTAACTGATAAAGCGTTCTTGGTGAGCGATGTGGTGAGCGAGAAGTACAAGCGAAAGAAACGTTTTCGATGGAATCGATAATTTCAAGTAGACGACTACCGTAGTGGCATAATGGGTTCTCTGTGCGTTCTCTTGCGAAAATTGCGAGAAAGAAACCGGCGATGAAATTGAACGAGAGGAATAGCACAGCGGCGAAGGTGGCTATTTGTGCCTCGTTCGCTTTCTGTTCGTTAGAAACGTGAAAAATTCGTTAGCACAATGGCAAAAAAGAGCACCGAGGATTGGCTAGGGAAATTCGGGAAATTACGTAATTCACGGATCGAAATAGCCGTGTTTTATTGATCGACGTGGCTCCGCGTAACATGCATACAGCGTTGCGAGCTAATCGAAGAATCTTTGCGAAAATAAGGAAGAACACGATGGCTTGTATCGAAGCAGATTCACCGCGAGTGCTTGGAAAATATTATAGCGGATAAAGATCGTCGTAGAAATTTAAATTCGATTGGCGTAATACAGGTGAAAACGTCGCGGTTGCCCTCACGAGAGAAAAGTCAACAAGTTATTCTCGCTGATCTCGGTGGGAACGCGAAAAACTATGGGGATTCACGGAGGAAAAACGAGCAGGCTCTCTCTGTTTCTTGGACGAGCGGCGGAGTTTAAGATTTCAAGGCGGCCGGCTAACAAGTTACTACCCAGTTGGACAAAGGGAACACCAAAATGTGAAACGGCAACGTCTACTTTCCCGACCGTTTTCCGAAATCTGCCCATTCGTATTTATTTGTTCGATGCCCGAGAAGAACAACGTCTCTTGCCCCCCAATTCTTCTCTTTCGCCGACGATCGGTCGAAAACGTTGAAAGAGAAACGAAGACCTCGCGATGCGCGTTTCGAGGACATCCTATAGACACGGGTCTGCGGCTCGACGTAACGGAAGCAGCTGACTCCGAGGCGCAACTTTGACAGTCCCGGCTAGTCCACTCAACTGAATCAACTTGGAGTTTCCTCGAACACGAACAAGACAAAGAAGATTATTGCAGACACCGTACGATCGATTAGATCTCCACGAGATTCTGGCCATCGAATGGTTGAAATAGTCGAATAGTTGAAAATTGCGATTGAACGCTATTATCCCGGAAACATTTCGATCTCGATACTCGACGACCGATACCGCTGTCCCCTTTTCCTCTTTTCTTTCTTCTCCTTTCTCGATTCCGAAGTTTTTCGTTCTTGAATCAGCAGGATGCACACGAGTCTTGATAGAGAAGGAACTCGGGTGAAAACGCTCGGGTCCGTTCCTCGTACGAAAACCCTTTTTCTTTCTTGCGAGTTGAGAATCCAGCCGGCGCACGTTTTCCCCGAAACAAAGCGGAGAGGAGGCGAGACGAAACGAGACGAGACGAGAAGCGTACGAGAGGGTGAGCGCGACAGACAGAAGCAAGTGTCACACGCGAGAGAGTGTCCGGTTATATGGTGCAAGAGAGTGCGGGTGAACGGTGCAAGGTACGCGACACGTACTCGTCGAGTGCGGCTGGCCCAGCCAGCAGACTACTCCAACACTACGGAAGAGAGACCTCAGTGGGATGGCAGTTTAAATGCAACTATGCTTCCTCCGGTTTGGGTTGAGCGCGCAGGGTCCGAGTCGGCCCGGCTCGGTCGTGCTCGGCCGCTCTCGGATCTCGTCGATATGCCCATAGACACAGTGTATATGTCTATGGATATGCCGTGTCGGTCCACGCTAAGCTATGCTTCGAAGCTCTACTACTTACTCTCTTCTCTTTTCCGTCTTCTATTCTCTAGCCTCGCGTAATTGGCCCCCTTTTCCTCCTTTTCCTCCTTTTCCTCTGTTTCCTCCCGCGATGTTCCTGTTTCTCGAACCTTTCCTTTATCTTTATTTTTCTCCGGTCCTTCGACTCGACTCGTCCTGCTTTTTCACGTGGCCTATGCTCCTTTCTTTCAGCACCGACTATCCTATGCTTACGGAAAACGATGAGCTGACTGCAATTAGCGTCGGTCGCTGGATTGGTGGAAGTGGTGGCGGTAGTAGTGGTAGTAGTGCGGACGATACGGTCGACGTTGGCGCGTAGTAGTGGTGACGACTCTGGTTCTGTGTGTGGCGTGCGTGAAAGTGCGGGGGTGTAAGTGGGTGGGTGAGTGGGTGCGGGCAGGGGGCTTAGCTGGCTTGGAGGAGAGGGCAAGGAATGACGGTAGTAGGATATCGGCGGCCGGTAGTGGGGGAAGGAGAGCCGGGAGAGGGGAAGAGCTTGCGACAGAGACGGTCATATGGCGCCCGAGTCGGAACAGGGATGTCTTATGTCATTTTTCTCCGCGATATTCTAACGGGTGTCCCGAGAGTCGTAACCGGTGAGCTCGCGGCCTTAACCCCGTTCGAATGTAGATTTTTCGTGAAACTTTTATTATTTTGTCGGTGGGTCGTGCGCGCAGCCTGGCAAGCCGGCCAGCCTGTCGGATTTCAACCGGGCGACCCCGTTTAAGCAGCAAGATTTTTGCGGAATTTTTATCGTTCTTTTTATTGTTCTCTCCTTTACTACCTCTACGTCCGAGCAAGTTACCCGGGGAATAGTAATTTTGAATTTTACTGGCGCGAATATACTAGTACGTATATCCTTCTCGCGGGGCTGATTGGCCGAATGATAATTGGATCGCGGTAAGGGTTTTTAGCGAGTGGATCTCGCCGCGTACGTTGAAACGAACACGGCCGTCTGTCTTTTTATTTTCCGAGATGCCTCTAGAAGTGAAGGAAAACATTTGTTTCAGAGTTTAATACGTTTATTGAAATTTTCTTCGTTCCGGTATCGAAACAACGAGATACTTTTCAACGTGTGAACTAAAACGCCAAGTTCCAGAAAGTACGTAACGATAAAACAAGTATCAATTTTTGTCCAATTTCTCCTTTCGCCTTTCATTAAGATTATCATCGGCGAAGCTGCGAAGGTACGATCGCCGAGTCATATCGCAAATCTGATGCACGATATCCGTATAGCGCGCGATTAGCGCCGATTTCGAAACGCATTTGCACGCGTTCCATTATTCATCCGCGGTAATGACACCGATCTCGAATATTACGTATCTCGCGTGCCCGTTAAAACTATGCGTCGATCCTTTTCCTCTCGATGAGATTGCTTTCGCCTCTTGGACGCTGTTCCTCTTTTTCCTTTTGCTTTGTCGTCTTATTTCACTCGTACGTTTGTGGTTCCTGGTGGCGATGATTCGCACGAAAAGTTTGCTCGTTGAACGAGAGAAACGAAGAGAGGGAGAGAGAAAGAAAGAGAGAAGCTATCGAGCTGGACGGATTTTCAAAGTTGGTTCCCCGGAGCGCTAATCGAGCCGACCTATGTAGCTAGTTTCTGGATGAAAGAGGAAGCGGCCCCGTTCGGAGCCCGCGGCTGCTTCCAGATGCAGCGTTTTGAAGATCCGCCACCACCGACGCGGACTCGATTATCATAATAAAATTTAATTGGCACGGTACGTCGTGGCCAATCGTAGCCATGCCTTTAAACGGCCTCGATTTTCTCTCGGGCTGTTTCCCCCCGGATCGTTTCTGTTTCGTTCCCAACTGAGCTTCAATTCGTTTGGTTAAATCCGTAAAACGAGCAACTCGGAGCATACCGAACGTGAACTTTCGAACGGTAGAGAGATTTTCGATTTAATTGCATCGCGTGTAATGGCTTGAAATTTGATAACGCGTGTTGCGTGTTTGAGGAGACAGAAAGAAAAACAGAGGTAAGAAGAAATACGAAAGCCGTACAGGATAAAGTAAAAACGAATAACGGTTCTGACATACTTCTGTGACATATAGTTGTAGTAAAAGCGGTATATCTTTTCGATGCAAAGAAGAGGAGAAATGACGTTATTTCCGAACGATATTCAACGAAAGTGCATTTCACCCAACTATTTTATCGAAGGCGACATTCCATTTATGTAATTCTTTTGGTTGTTCGCGACTTTTGCGTTTTACGTTAATTCGAGGATTTCCCGCAGTTCTGACTTTTGTGCGAGCAAAGATGCGAGAGGAACTATGAAAATCTGCTGACGAGAGGCACGACTGCCTTTGGAGGAAATTCAACAACTCCAACTCGATAACCCAGATTTCGGTGTAGCCGCATAACGTTCGGGGTAAGCAATACAAGTAAATGCATCGCACCCTCTAGTTTAGGGAGTTTGCGACTGCAAAATTAATCCTCGAGTCCTAATATCGTTCCCTCCGGATCATAAACTACCGGTCAAACTGGGAGCAGTATCGGTCGATTCGCGTATCCCTTTCCGTACTTATGTACTTATGCGAGCTGAAATAAATCTAGCTAATCGCACCTGCGACTCCACCTCTTTAAGTATTATTATCTGTGAATAAACTCTTCGCGGTGTTGCAAGATTTAGGACGAATCATCCTCGTCTCAAATTCTCCGATTCTCCGATGGAAACGATCCTTCGTTTTGCACCAATCACGCAGAAACGCGTCTTTCTCGAGAATATTTTTCTCAAGTTCTCTCAAACAACTCAAACGAAACAACTTGAAAAAGGAAGATCCACGTTTACGAATACGGAACGATACTAGAGCGAAATCGCGTATTAAATACGATGGGAATAGAATTTTGCACGTACACGAGGCTTTTGAAGGGTTGAAGTGCGTGTCGCCGAGGGGTAGAAGCACTCGAATAACCTAGATTTCGCGAAGACTCATTACATAACTTTTGCGATCGATGGTTGCAAAGACCACCCGTTGTTGAACGGGTCTCCTGCGCGTTCTTCCGGCGGTGCATATGCACGGGAGAGCAGCGTATAGCGTACATGCATATATTTGCGAGGATGTTATCTAGCGAACGTTCGACGCTGATAAAAGCGCGGCCGAAAGAAGAACGGTTTCATACGGTTGCGGACGTTGTCGGGCTTTTTCGCAAACGCTTCTTTCACAAATCAACCGTGCAAGCGTCTATCGTCCGTGAGAGGAGACTCGAAATCCGTTTTACGAACCATCATTGAACGTACCACCTCGCCGTGCCGTTACAATTCCGTCGTGGATGCAGTTCCGTCGAAATCAACTATTTCCACAGAGCGAAAAGTGTAAAAGTGCCATCGAGAAATTGTTCTTCGCTTCGAATTACGATGATAGCGTACGGTCTTTCTATAAATAACATCGTACTAGAAGCTCGGCTATGGTAGAAAAATAATAATAGCCTACTCGACGATGAGCTACGGGACTAACAATGAGCATACGCGTACGTCGAATCAAGCAAAACGATCGTTTCGACAAGGTGATACAGTGTTGTGTGAATATGTAATAAGCGTTCAATGACTGTCACTTGGAAACACGACCGACGTGACAGTAGGTCGAGACACGTTCTGCACTGTTAATGCAATTTTCTGCGCGATATTGCACCTTCGCGCGTACAGATTCACAGTACCCTTTTAGCCGAAAAAGATGACAGAACTTTTGCATTAACCTAAAATTATATGCTTTCAGCGTGTAATGTAATTCGATGCGACGCTCGGTTAAAAAATTCCACCGCTCTTCCTGACCCACATCGTTTGCCAATAGTTTCGTCGATAGAACAATTTTGCAAGGCTACCATAAGTAACGGATGTCGCAGATATCGGCTTTCTTAAATCAATTTTTGCAAAAGGGAGAACATAGCTGATTGTATTCAAACTTTACATTCTTATGAAAATGTGTGAGAATTTAGGAAAGAAGAAACTGATTGATCCGGAGTAAATTGGAAAAGAAAAACGGCAACTCATTGGAGGACAGTTCGTTAAAAGAAGTGGCAAATTCGATACGCGAACGAATAAAGTTCTTCGAATGAAAATTTATAATAAAATATATAAAGTACAGTGGCAAAGGTTGGAAATTTTGTTTCAATTTTATGTTCTCGTAAGCATGAATTTATTTAAAAAGTCGGAGCAACTATTTCATATTTCATGAGCATTTTATTAGAGAAATAAATTATAAATGCAGAGTAGCAGATGTCACGTGCAAGTAAAATATTTTAAAATATAAACCTCAAAATACTACTACGAGAAAAATTGGAATTCGCATTTTAATTTTAAATCCTCGCAAGCGCCCTGTAACAGCAACCGTCTAAAAACGCATTCGAAGCTATTCCTAGCTTGCCAAAAAGCTCAACATCTCGCTTAAATGGGATGCACGAAGATCTTCTCGAGTGACCGTAAATCCGTGTGAACGAAATAACTTATTCTCAGAACCGTTCTTACGAAGAAACCGGCGCTCTTATCCTTGCTGAATGCCTTTGCTAATCGTAATAATGTTTCTTTTAAAAACACAATAACTCGCGTCGAAGAATCTCCATTGCGATAATTACTGGCAGCTGAAACAAATCTCGAATCTCTAGAATCTGGGAAATAAAATAAAAAAGGACGTAGCTCGTTCGTTGACAACGCGATAGATTTACGAACAATGATCTAAATCATAATCTGGTATGCCGAATGGTAACACCATTAAGACTACATTTCAGCAAGCGAGACAGCCAGCGGAACGTTGACGTACGGACACGCATACAAAGTTGCATATATGTACGTTTGAATGGAATGCATTCTGCATTATGCGTCACGTCAGAATTCCGAGCTCGAGTACGTTACGGCAAACGACCGTAACGACGAACAAGTGGCTCCCGCGTTTCATCTCCTGCGATTTTCCATGAGAAACGCGAAACGTTGTTTGGAAAAGTGGCGGTGATGGTAGTCGTATGAAGATAAATTGATCCGAACTTAGCCATAACGTCGACGTATATATCGCCTTGAATTAGAATTCCTAATGATTATTTGTCACGTGAGAGCGAAGCGATGTTTCGTTTCGCATTGCATGCGACGAGGAAAATGAGTCGCTTTGTTTGGACGGTTTTGTCTTCTCTGATATCAATGAGATCGTGGAATATTAATGTATCTGTTTCGAGACAGATCGCCGATATACTCGCGAATCATGGAAATTCTTTTTGCCAGGAGGAAAAAGAGAGGAAGTAAAAAGTAGAACTTGAGAGGCTGTTTTTCGCGACTGAAGCTGGATTCTGCGAGCACCGACGACGAGCCAATCGCGACCAATCTCTTCACGGTACAAGAAAGAATATAGAAAATTATTGCAACCGGGTAATTACGTTTCGTTAGGGTTTGATAGCTCGGCTCGAACATTTGCAAAAGCAATTCGCGACGACAGAGCGTGCTCCGAGTCATCGAGAGTTCCTAAGTACCGGATAATTAACTCGACTTTTCTCGTTGCTTGCGGTTTCTTTGTAAACCGCTTTATTTAATCGCGAACCGAGTTCCATCGATCGATGTCTCGCGGAAAAGATATCATTTGAACGTCTAAAACCAATCTTGTCTGCGAAGCATGTTAAGTAATAAAATCTCTAAAGTTTCATTTATTGGAAAAATATAATTTTAAGCGTGGAAGGTAATCAATTCATAATTTTTCATAGCGACTTTATCGTAGATCGACAACGTCGTCGAATAACGCCGTTTGTTTCGCGTTATATCAGTATTCTCCGAATAATTATCTTATTCCTCGGATCTCAAATCGAACAGTACAAATAACAAGTTACAATTACGAGTAAGATTTTAATACTCGACGACTCGTTGAAGATTGTTTCCGGCTGGTTGGACGCGGTCGAGTCCATTTCGTTCCCTATTAGCGAACACGCGTGTGACAATAATGGCCACACGCCACGATAAATTTCGCGTTGATTTCGAGCACCTGCCAGTACTTTCTAGAACTTTTTCCGAAATTGATGCATCGGAAATATTTTATCGGAGATTCGGTAACCCTTTGAGCGATTAAGCTGCACGGAACAGGGCCGAGTCATTAATGTCACGTATCGGAGGATTTATTTTCTTACGTGGAAATTAATCTTTTTGCCCCGTATAGCTGCCTCTTGTCGTATCACGTATCCAATATAGGGTTTCTTAGAAATTCAACGTGAAAAGAATAATTAACGTGTTCGAGTGACGTAGTGCTGCCTCTTACAGATTTATGCGACTCTTACAGTTACGATCGCCTAGATATATTCCCTTCGAGATTGCACAATTTACGATCGTAAAAAGATTTGCGAAATTTGGTCAACGTAATAAAGCGTAGACATTTCAATAAACTTTCCGTGTATTTCCATGTATTTATGGCTGTTAAAACTTAAACGGCCGCGTGTTTCGTCTCGAGATCACGTTCGCCTCCTGGTAAAATATCGAAATTGAGAAAAGAAAAGCGAGAACTATACCGTGTAATTGATTTCCGAGTCTATTAGGAAGTCGGGACTATGGCTTACTTGTTCCGCGTGTTTCGCGTCTACCTTCGTAACCGAGTCTAATTGAAGGTTTGCTTTCGCGCGGATATCGTGGTCATCTACAATGTAAATGACGGCTCCATTATTCGTTGGCTGTAAGACAAACGAATCGGAGACTATCGTTTTGGATCAATCTGTCGTGACGGTATCGCCGGATTATAAATTAAAATGGCGAATTAAATTCGGAAATTAAAGAAAATTCGCTCATTTATTTCCCTTTCAAATATCTTTCGTCGAATTTCCTTTGTACAATACGGAAAAATCCATGCTAAAAATACAAGCGACCCGTTGTACTAAAATTTCAATGCATATATCAACGTTATACGGAACCTCGGATTAATATTCAAGCCACGTCGAATTTATTATGATTATATGGATTAGAGTTGCGCTTAAGCGACGTTTATCGCGATTAAGTGGCCATTATCGCGTATAGATACCATCAGTTTTATCCCAGTTGCGTTATTTATCTCTATCGAACTGTGCGCAAAATTACACACCGAGATACACACGCTAAACGATAAACAATCGAGCGAGGAGTAAAATTCCGTAAATGAAAAATACCGCGAGAGTCAGCTGTCTGAAAAAGTTTCAGGGAAAATTCCTACGAAAACTGGATACCACGTACTACGTGCATTCCGTGAAAATGGCGTTTCATATGCGGTTAATCCTCCTGGCTCTCGACGTAAAGTATCCTAGAAGCTCTCTCAATCCGAAAATAAAGTTATCTCGGCGCGTAGAGAAGAAGCTGATGCGCGACGAGTCGAAGGTAAGCGAAAGATTCGCGGAGAATTGTCGCGAGGAACATCGAAATCGAAGAAAAAACTATTTCGTATTTGTGCGTTTCTATACGGTTTAAACGAAATTCCGAATCCCAGCTGTTCCTATGTCTCGTCGTTATCCCGTTCACCCGGCTATTGTGTCACGATGGACTATTAAATATACGTGTACGTTTGTTGGCTGGCGGAGCATGAAAGGAAAGGAGCAAATAACGGATGAGGAAACCGTCTTTGCAAAGGATGGAAATTTAGAGGGAGGCAAGAGCTTCCTCTTCGTCTCCGTGAACGATTCAAACGGAAGGAATACTCTTTTCCTTACGCGTCTCGTCTTCGTTTCTTCTCAATCTTCCAAGGAAATATACGTAGAACGAATAAAACCCACTGTCTCGGCTCCATGGATGTTGGATGTTGGAAGATAGGAAATTTGTCTGCAGATATCTACTTGTAAACTGTGCTCGAACCGAGGCCTTTCTTTCAGAATAACGATGAAATATTTCTACGACTAGTGCAGATGTTTCAATGGCAATTAATCGATATTTCATTCGTGTATCTAGGTGTATCTAGGTGGTACGGTGGTACAATTTCAGAACGTTTCTCTATCCGTCTTACTGTTAGATGCGGAATTTATTTTGATGACGCAGCTTAATAAGTGGCATGCATCCAAAGCTGCGCAAGGCATTCGTTCGTACGACCTCGTTAAAAATATCGAACCTGATTCAAATTCACAGCTGGAAATCTTATAGCTATTGTAATAATCGTTGTCGTTCTTTTCTTATTTGACAATTATGATCGATTACAAAGGAAATGGGCAATTATGACGAAGCGAAAAGTTTCATCCACTTTCTTTTACGTATTACGTGCATTCCGTACAGTGTTTAATGCGTACGATTTTTAAACGTTAAGCATAAATGTACGAGTATCCGTAGTCCAATTTTTAAGAATCTTGATCCACCGCGATGAACGACTTATCAAATCTTTTGGCAAATTTCAAATAAAGACAACGCATCGGATAATAAAGAATGGAAAGGAAGTTTCAATGAATCTGTTTCGTAATTTCGCGGTATTTTTTGCGAATGTATCGGAAAGCTTAGCTTTCATTTCGTTTAAAAGCGTAATTATTTGCGTGCAATATCGTTCCTTTAAAACGTGCTTTCGCAAGAGCATCGTTCCGTGTAATAAAATGTAAGTAATAAACGATGATCTTCGAGAACGGTAGAACCGATCGAAGCTGCTGCACGATGCCAGAAAGCTATTATTTCCTCCTTTAGACGTGTTCTTTCAGTGCTTGCGGGAGAGGAAAAAATGCGACTGGAATAATAAGAATCCGAAAAGGAGGATGGAAGGGATATAAATAGAGGGAAGAAAGAAGGAGATGTAAGATAAAGGATGACGTAGATACAAAGAGTTATTCCTCGTGGAAGAACTCGAGAAATTCAAGAGGAGGAACGATGCATTTCCGTGTACAAGTTTTCTTTGAAATCCGTCAGATGATACTCGGAGTCGTGCGTCTCTTCAATTTCATTCAGAATGTAAATTGCGATAACCTGGCCTGATTCTGGCCTGATTCTGTACGTGTATGTTGACTGGGAAAAAAGGAGAGCGGCCCGAGTACTTGCTAGAATAGAAATCGTGATGAACGCGGTGATCTAAAGTAGAGTCGTTACGGGTTATTTATAAAGATAATAAACGTTCGATCGAGCGATAAAATATGTTAAAGGAAAAATTGAGCTACCAGGAGGCTCAGAGAACGCTCTGACAACGATTCGTACGGATTAACTGGAAAAATTCAATCGACTCGACGGAAGCTACGTAAGAGAGATAAAAAATTTGCCGCTGTCTTTGGGCAGATGGAAAAGCGGGCAGCGTCTTTCTTATTAAATCGGCGTAGGAACGTGGCGCGGCGGATCGTAAAAATTTCTCAGCAAATCCCCCGGTATCTTTAGCACGGCCGAAATTACAATTTAAATAGCGGCTCCCTTATTCATCGACCGTCAGATGTGAGCGCTCGCGACTTAAGGGTGGCTATCTTTCCCGCCGTTCCACTCTTTCTTTTTCTTTCTCGATGTCGATGGTACCGCGAGTACGACCGAGCGAGATGGAACGAACGAGAAGTTAGGATCGTGCGAATAGGACGAACGATAGTCGACGACGACGTCTGAGAAACTATCGCGAGAAAGAAAAGTGGAAGGAACGTGTAGAAGGAACGAAGAGGATGAAAGGCGAGGCAAGGGGTGAATTGGAACGAGAGATAGAAAGCAGAGGGTGGATATTCTTTGTGATGGGATTTGAGAGGCGAGCGAGGAGAGAGACGTTCTTGACTCGATGCTGTCCTTAAACCACGAAAAAGCTCGAGAAGTCCGAAAGCCAAGGGCTGAGTTCGCGGAAATGAAGATCCGCCGTGGTAGCCTTGTCGCACTTGTTCTTCACCTTCTTTCGTTCTCGACGAAGGAGCGCGCCAGCTTCAACGACCAGACCGCAGTTTTACCTTCGTTCGTTCGTTCGTTTTCATCGTCCTTCGTCGGCCACGGTCGACGAGCTTTGAACGAGTTTCCGAAATAATTTCCACCGCTGAATGAGCTCGATTCTTGAGCCACGGCAGACTCTGGTGAGCGGCGTTAATTGCTATCCACCGGTTCAATGGTTAGATGTGTTATCTTTATGACTTTTCTCCTTTCTTTTTAGTCTTTTCTACTTTTAAGTGTAATTAGGAATCTAAAGCGTCGAGATCTTGCTTGAAAATTATTAAGTAAATTAAAAGACGGATATATCGTGGGAAACGCTTTATTTTTAGATTATAAGACACTGTTTCTTTAAATATAATTGCCATCTCTCGAACGATTTCTCGTCTTTTGGGGAGACGCGTGACCAACGAATTTCGAGATACGATCTGGAAATTTCAACGACAACGTTATTTTCCCACGTAACTTTGCTCCTCCTTCCCTTGAATCAGTATTAGTATTATCATCTATTCGTACGTATTCCATATCGTTGCGGTATAATGCAACCTTTGATCGGTTATCCGAATTCCAACGTTCTACGCCATTTACATGCCCCGGCTCGCGTAAAATAAACAAAAAGAGTAAATCCAAATATGTAGTATTTTTCTGCTAGGCAAATTCATTCGGACCAGCAAAAGTAAATCAATCGTATATCGTACATTAAACGAAAACGTTGCCGAACGACGTTCATTTCGCGTGAAATTATAGTAAATTTTAAGGAACAGTGGCAAAGGAAAAACGATAAATTGTAAATGAAATTACAATCACCAATTAAAACAAGTCATAAAACGATAGAAACTCCACCGCGAGATCAAAGCAAAAGCCCAAGGAACACAGTGCATATTCATCAGTTTCCATCGACCTAGCCCGTCGCCTGTCGGCCGAAACAAAAATCGATATTCCAATTTGTCGAGACATCTAACGACACGATCGACACAGTCGCTCCTTTAAATCGTGTTTTCCCTTTCTCGTTGATCGTTAAGTTTGCCTGTTTTTTTATACCTATAGCTTGATGGTCCACATTTCAATTTGTAGCCACGCGAACGTCTCGAAATTTCTTGGGACGATTAACTTCTCGTTCCCTGGGCGGAAGGAAACTCGCGACGCATCTCGCGAGGGAAACGCTGCTGGCTGCACGCGAGCGTCGACCTCGAAAATTGGATTTACCCGAGGATCGATAAGCCGTCTCATAAATCTGTCCATTATCGTCCCGTAAGGTTCTCCATACGAGTCGCGAGATCGGCGCAGTTCCACGTCTATAGATCCCTCGCGATCTACGAGATCCAGGTATTGCACGGAAGAAACGATCGAGCAAGCTTTCTGCCAGATTCATCGGTGAATCGAGATTTGCACCGGGCGTAAGAAACCCGAATATACAGTATGTCCTGTTTAACTGGAAACGCTCAAACGTAACGATGTAACGTGGTGCGTAAATAAGTTCTTTCCGACGAATTTATTTTTATTCTTCTTAAGTCTGCCTTCTCGTTGTCAGTCTGGAGAATTTCTCTGCAACGCTTTCAAATTTCAGTGCGTCGGTCGAACGTCAAAAAGTCTAAACGAAACGCGATATTCGAGAGATCTACAGGTCCGTGGAGGCGCGATCGGAATATTGGTTGATCCGCAGTGGAAGAGCGGCTGTGAATTCGGCATTCCGAATCGGTCGTGAAGTCTGGAACGGGGGTGTCGAAAAACTAGTCTTCTCTCTTTCTCTCTCTCTCTCTCTCTCTCTCTCTCTCTCCCTTGCTTCTTCGCCACCCGTTTCCCTTCGAGCTTCTTCGTCCGTTTCTCCACCACCCTCGATTCTCCTCTGTTACTTTCGTCTGCTCGTTTCCCAGCTGCAGCCCCGGCCTGGACCGAGGAGTGCATTAAAATAAATTAATTTTCATGAGATTTTCCCGTAGCGAATGGCCGTTACGGGACTTAAAATAATAATTCAACGAGCCGCATGGGCGAAATTTGCATTTCCACGTCACGGCACGCTTCTGCCAGCCAGCCAACGACGATCTTCAACGGCGTAACGGAAGTCGGAATAGAATTCAGAAGGCAGCAACGCCAGCTGAATGGAAGATGGGAGCAACGTAGAAGAGCGAACACGAGGGCCACCAAATGGGACTGGAGAAGCGAGAAGCCGCTTGTTTATCGGAGAGACAGATATTCGCCGACTCAAGATAGAGAGAAAGAATCGCCGTACTCGTTTAAGCGGCAGAAATATTGCCAATTGATAAGCGTCGCTCGCGTGAAATTTCACTCGTACAGCTCAGGGTAAAAGGTATCTGAGCGCTGTCATGGGAATATACTAAGCGAGCCTGTTCGCATATCACGGTTTCCTGAAATTTAAAACAGTGATTTAACTCTTTAAGTCGCCGGTACAGTAGTGGATTCGCTAATTTCGCGAGAGAAATTATGATGGATAAAAGCTACTTATCTCTATGTTGTTATTCTTTCACGGATTTTAACGAAAGGAATTCTTTTTGTCAAAGAACACAGACAATACGAACGGGTATAAAATAGTTGATATTCTTGATATACCGCTGCTTCGCTAAAAAAAAAAAAAAAAAAAAAACGTTTTATTGTACTTTAAGATCCGCTTGAAATAATTCAGCGTACAGCGACTTTGCTGAGGTTGCCTTTTATTCCCGCTAAAATTGTTCGACGTTCACGATACATAAATTACTTTCGCAAAGTACGCTTCGTGGGATATGGAATAATATCTATTTTCCTTGTTGCTATCAGTATTCTTACTTCGTTTCGAATCAATATACGCAATTGCGAACGTTTTCTTGGAAAACCAAGGCATTTGAGATTGAACTCTGGCTTCCAACGACATAAACAATCTTTGGAAACGTTGACTACGCGCGGACTTGATATTTCATGGAATTATCACGTCGTTTTACAAAACTGTCATTAGTGCCCTTGCTCGAATGTCGAGAGCTTCGAAGACGACGAGTCTCAAAGTTTCAGCATTAATGTTTCGAAGAATTAATGTTTAGTTCTGTTTTGCGTAAATTTCTGTGAGCGGAAATCATCGCAAAGCCGGAAGACGAGCAAAAACAAAAACATATAAGCAATTATAATTTGTGCTACTTTAAAAAGCTGCTTGCAACCTGCATAAGTTTCTTGTAATAATCGTAGAAGCCGTTTCGACGTGTCTCCGAGAAGGTAGCGATTCGAGAGTTACGATCTCATTTGAGAATGCCCCCAATACCAGATCGAGCGTTGACTCTTTTTATTGGACAGCAGTAAACGTGCCGAGTGGAAGTGCCTCACAGCGTCGCGTTTATACGCGATAAACCCTTCCGAGTTCGAAAGTGCCCTTCGCCACTCCTTGACCAACCTTGTCGTCTCCTGTATGCCTGAACCGAGGCAGCAATGGAACGTGTTATTTTCCCTCTTAGGTTTTTCTCGGTTGTCGTAACGGAACAACGTCGGCACGAGAGTGTCTGGTGTCGATTAAACCCGAAGAATTTCCCCGCTTTTATTCGAAATAATAGAACGTTCCGATAAGAGGTATTTCGTATAATGGATTCGTTCTACTGTGTTTCCAATGGGTCCTGCACCAACTAACGGACGAGAATTTAGCGGATCGATTGACCATTTGTCCTTCGCTTCGTCTGTTCGTTGCCAATACGGACCATTCTGGGAGCGAACGGTAACAGACGATGAAACATGGATACTTTGCAAGAACGAGTCCATTGGAAATGCTGAATTTTTAGCAGCTAAATGATCGTTCTACACAAACAAATGTACCTCTGTATATAGGTGGTATACTTTATAGGACAATGCAGAACTCGCCGTATTATCGATCTAATATCTTCTGATTACGAAACAGGTTTCCAACTATCGAGCTCTAACTCACCGAACGTAGAACGTGGAAATAACGATTGTCGACGTCCACGATGAACTCTCGCGAAAGCTCTGCAACGAAAGAATGAAATTCTTATTAAACAATTATTGTTATTGTTACGGATTAAAGATTTTCACGTTTTCACGTACGTGATAATATTTCACATTTACTAAAGATATTATTTATCCAAGATATATATTTACATAAAGATTTATCAAAGATTTATTAAAGCTTTGTTATAGCTTATTTATTATTTATTAAAGATAAAGGTTGTAAATACAATATCTTGCGATTCTATTACGGTTCTACAGTTCTTGTTAATTAAAAACTTCTTATGAAAACGAAAAGCAGGTGACACACATTCGACACTCCCCCTTGGAGTATCGCGAGAAATGTTATACCCTGTCCCTAGTCGTATCGATGTTAATTAAATTAATTGCAAGAAACGTTGCCTTGTTCATGCGAATTCAAATCCAAATGCAACTCCAGAAAAGTTGTATTCCACTAACGCGTTACAAACACATTCAACGAATTTTCGTATCGATCTGCTTGTTCAAAAATTTCGATAGAGATGCATTTCCATGTTGATAATAGAATACATTCTTTTAAGCTTCGATACCAACGATCGATCGATCCGTTCCTCCTAAATGCACCAAATATTTTACGTAAGAAGATTCAACGACACACGTGTCTCGACCGATCATCACGGTCGCTTAGCCACGCATCGGTCGATGCATCGTATTTTTTCAATTAACTGCTCGATAACTTATTGTTACGGCAATAACTTATTCGTCGACGCGGTATTCCCTGAACATTATTCTCGACGTTCGAATAAAACAAACTGAAGCTTGCTCGTGGAGATACGTAGACAGGAAGTAGCCGGAAGCAGTCCCCGGTGACTCTTTTCGAGATGGGGGTCGGGTCCAGCGAGGGAAACGAGCGTGTCGTACCCGTGAGCTTTTCTTCTCCCATGACGATCCTAAAAACCGATGCACCATTCCAGCCTGCTGCAACCCTTCCCCATCCACCCCGTTCATCCTTCGACCGTCCCTCTAGACCGGTCTTTACAAGCTTCTTCTCTCTCGAGTGTTTATGGATCGGAGACGACACTTGGACTCGCTCGGGTTCCTTCGTCGTCGTGACTTCGACCGACCTTCCAGGAATCGTAACGAGGCTGGCCGGGCCGCGTGTTGCGCCACCATTACTTAAAACTAAAATTAGTTCCTCGAGTGCACCCTTGTGGCCTAGCTGCGCCGAGCAGGAACAGTTGGAAATTGTTAGACCGTATTGGCAGAGTCCCGGCGCACGCGCTGCCGTACAAACGGAATCGTTGGATCGCGATTACGTTGGAATGCACGTAGAATTTCAGCATGATGGTCGGACTATATAGCGATACCTTTACAGAGAATGGCAGATACATTTGAAAGAAGGTATAGGGCAGATTTGATCGAAAAATCGGCTCTTGCCGACGCTCGTGTCCAATGTTTTTCGTCTTTTACAAATTCAAACGATTTTTCACGATTTCTTGTACCTACGTATTTCGTCGGCCATCTATAAATCCATGTTTTTTTCCCACTACTTTTATTCCTTTTCCGGAAAGAAAAGGATAGAACCGCTTCTTCCTACTTCTCGTTCTCTTTAAACGCCAAGACCCGGAGAAGCAGAAAATTCGTACGCGTTTTGCCGGACGATCGTGCAGAAATTCCGATGGTCGTATGATTACCAGACAGATGTTCGGCGCGGCACTTTCGTTTCCTCGTTCCTCGTTTGTCCGCATATCTTTGATCTTCTAAAGCGTCACATCGAGCGACGCATCTCAAATGGAAGGGAACAATGCATTTAAATGGGGACGATTCAAGGCGGAAGTCGTAGCTGGGTCGCGTGCACTCTCGTCCGAGCATTCGGCTACGAAACAATTCGACATAGTTTTCTCCCTGCCACCGTCCAACTAGAAAGTTTTTTCGCCGGAAACCACTTAGAAATATTAAACTTTGCCGCTCGTGACAAGTTACGCTATCAAAAGTTACGTATCAAGATGGAAAATGATTAGGAATGAAAATCGCGTAAGGGGAATATGCAAGAAATTGTTATCTTTTGTGATACTGTGTGTTGGATGATGTAAGAGACTGGAACAGTTCTATAGATGACTCGGTCGAGAAAATTGGAGAAGAAAATTTCTCCGGAAACTTGCTTGTACATTAATTACTTTTCCCTCGTCATCTTTCATTTTTTCGGTGTCTTTTTTTTTCTTACATAATTAGGGACTCTTTTAATTCAATTCGGAAGGATTTATTCATTTACTTTTTTTACTTTCGAGATGGGTCAACATAGAGGATAGTAACTCCGATGCGAGGTGAAAGAATTTGAACGTGCGTGAAATTGAGATTTGCAAAAATAGTAAAAGAAACAAAATTCACCGCTCTATCCGTAAAAGATAAACATTTTTATTGAGAAGCCCGAGTAATAAAATTATTCGTCTAAATTTCCCAATAATTCCCTTTTCGGAAATAATTATATCGCGATATAAATTCATAGCTATATTACCGGAGTTAATATACCAATTAATATGGTAATTAACGCAGGTTATTAATCCGACGTTTTGTCGCTAAAGCTCATTAATATTTATTTTCTTTATGATATTTCGCACAGTATTGTTTCAATTTACCAAGAAATGGTATTTAAAAATGACAATGCCAGTGCAGCGTGAAAGTTTAATAATACCTATCTTTGATCTAGCTTCGTTGAATTAATCCTGAAATAAAATTTTCAATGTTTCAAGTTGCCTCGTATCGAATCTCTGTGACCGGATTTAAAATGGCGAAAAATGAGATTCGAGTCTCTTCGATTCTGCTATTTCGCAAAACGTTGGGCTCGCACGTCGTTGATCTATGGCATTCTAACTTGATTTATCAGGGCGCCCGGATGATATACTCCGATATTCGGATTTGAAATGATAATGCTACTAGCGTGGTATTCGATTGGCTGATTGACTATCGGTTTATTAAGCCGAAAACGGCAATACCAGGGATTCGAGTTGGCTACCTTTCTGTCGAACGTTGTCAATTGATATGAGATAGTAGGTTCGAGATATTCCTAAGTCGAATCGAACGCATCTTCAAATCGACAGAAATGATTTTTAAACGAATCTCGTCAATTGGTCGGATATCGTATACATATTCGTTATCGTTAATTAGGAGAAATTTCGTAAAAAGATATACACGCGACATATTCGAAAGATATAAATGTGAATTCGCGATCAAGCGATCGACGAAGCGTCGAATCCCAAACATCGCCCTTCATCGAAGCATCGTCGCTCGTTACGTAAAACAGGGGAGAGAAGAAAGGAAATGAAAGGGTATTATATACATATATGTATACGAAACTGTGAGACACGTGCAGTGACGAATGACGAACATAACAGCGATAAATCAACACTTCCGAAGCATCGTCCGAAAAAAGCGCGCGAGCCCGCAGATGTTACTTCCGTTCGTTCTCCGTTGTTTAAACAGCGTCCACGGGATTTCCTCTTTCTCTCTCTCTCTCTCTCTCTCTTGAACGAAATCGCGCCCGGCCAACAACCTGATTTTTCGACTCGAAAAACGCGGTCACACGGCGCGCCGCAGTCTAACCGGGTAGAGACGCGAGATCAAACTTTCGTAATTCGCACAGACGCTGCGGAAATGTCAACTGGAACGATCAACGCCGCGCCACGTTGCAACGCGTGTCCCACGGGCACGATGGGCATTCCTTCCGACTAGCGACTGTCAGACTGGCCCTCGATTTATTATGCATTCCGTGAACAACGGTGATTACGAAATTGCACCATGGAAACGGAGGCTCCGGACGAATCGCGTTCGAGCTTGAACGCTCGAAACTTCAGTTCCAACGGTTCATAAGGTCGACGGATCTTTCGGCTAGGTTTTAGCCGATCAAAGGATTACTAGGCATTGGATTTTTCCGATCTTTTTACGAATCGTACGAAAGTTGTACGAGATATTCGACGGAATTGTACGTTAATTGTGAAACAGCTTTTACAACGGCGACAATTTCGGACAAAAGGAGAGTGGCGCTTTAACTCGCATGTAAACTTCGAAATTGTCTGCTACAATCTCTATAGCAGGAATTAAAAACAGGGATTAA
This sequence comes from Bombus pyrosoma, assembly GCF_014825855.1. Classification (NCBI taxonomy): domain Eukaryota; kingdom Metazoa; phylum Arthropoda; class Insecta; order Hymenoptera; family Apidae; genus Bombus; species Bombus pyrosoma. The sequence continues at coordinate 10,821,064 of NC_057782.1, read as the reverse complement.
TTTTCCGTGGCTCGTACTTTTCCTGGTCTTATCTGCGCTTACAGAAACTTTCTCAACGTTCAAAATTTTCTACGGTCTATTGTGCAAGTTGTTTGCAGGAATGCTTGGAACACCATTAGTATCCTTTATCAGATTCATTTTATCGTATCGTAAAACTTTCTCTTTTCTTCTTTTTATATTTTCAATTCTTCTGTCTTCGGTTTTCTTTAAATAATAATTGAACGAACACGTTTGACAAATATTCTTCGCTGTAGCCGCTCTAACTTCTCTAAAAACATAGAGAAAGTTTCAAACATTTTATATTTCGCGACAAACGCTACGTACATATTACGCAAATGGATCTGCAAGAAATTATTTAGAGTAGATTAGACGTTATTCTCCTCTCTATCCGATTTTCTATCGGATTTATATTTTTGAAACACGCATGCGAGTAGAACGTCAGGTACATGCGCAACTTTGTTCTATCTAGCGAGTCACCTAACGACACGCTGGATCTCGGAATGTTGGAGGAGTTTGAGCGGCGAATTACTCGATGTTTTACGAGTAACTCGAAAATTTTCGATTCGAGCGATAGCTTTCGGTAGTTTCCGTTAAAACCGTTCTAAATTAATTTCGCTCTAGTCAGCGTTCAATATGTGCAGATTTGGAACTTGGAAGGCAACTTTGAATTTAGCTATTACAATTTAGCTCTGAATCATTCTTAATCCAGAACGCGCTATGTACATAGAAATCTCGAGAAATTGCTTGTGTAACATCGTTGCAATGGAGATACTAATTTGTAGTAATCGACTTTCAGATTAGATCGAATAAGAAGAACAAAGGTTGAACGCGTGATACATTTAATGCACGTTATATCGTTCCTCGGCCGCTTTTATACGTTTATAATCGATAATCGTTAATGGCGTTTTTAGAAGCGATACCATTTTCTGACATCTTTTTCTTTCTCTCGTTTTTCCTCTTGCCTTCCTGGCAACGTGTAAACGTTACTTAGTAGGCAAATGGGTCGGCCAATAGGAACATATTTCTGCGTCACGAAAAACAGGGGAATTCCCTGTGTGTCTGTGTATCGTGCCGATGATATCATCGCTCGTTCAATCATGGCTCGAGATACACGTGCGTTCAGGACCGTGACTAAATATACGAGAACCCAATCCGTTTTCTTCCTCCTCTATCTCTGTTCTTTAAGTCCGACTCGTTGCCCCTGGCCCCGTTGCTCGACCAGTCGATTCACTGACAATGAGATTACAAGCACAGCGCAAAAAAACACTTTCTTCCTTTGCTGGTGGACGGCTTGGACGAGGTGCTCGCCAACCATGGAATCGCTCGCGCGTGGCTGCCTTTCTTCGGTCTTGAAGTCTCGGGCAACGGGGTTGTTGACACTTTTCGAACGTCATTAAGAACAACTGTATGTATATATAGATTGTTTACGCTGTCTTTGCTGTTTCGAGTATGGACGTTATATCAACGTACATAAAGTTGACTTTTAGTTGATTATTGCGATTTATCCAAGAAAAATACTTTCGCGTTTGTAGTTATCCATTTTTAATGGGTTTAAAAACATTCACCGTTTCTGTTTGGGGAGTAGCTTTCGAAAACTGTTTTAGTCGCGTTCCTAGCCAGAGGATACGGTGATGTGGAAAGTAGCAAAAGGCAACCGCCACGAGAACTGTTCCCATTAAAATGGTTTTTTAACCTACAATACATTCACGAGTTTAAAGTAGCTCTCTTCGTAATTGCTTTTGTGTAACTTAATTGGCCCGCGGCAATGCTCCAGAGTAACGTATTCCACTCGCAAAAAGCTTAAATATAATTAAAGCGTATGAAAATGACGTGTATCAGAGCACGGTGCAATGTCTTAGAGCTCGCACCACAAAAACAAAGATCTTTCGCATTTAGAGAGGGACGCTTGGTAGTATTCGATTCTATGGTTATTCTTTCAGGAGTATTTCACTCGAGAATTATTAACGTCGCGGCTTTTGTCATTATCGATTTCCAATTTATAACAATTTTCGGTTCAGCGAATTTAGGAAAATGTATAATATTAAACCAAAGGAAGCATCTAATTGAAATATCACGAAAAAAAGTCTGGTTTCATTAATTCCGATACAAATAAACGTTACGATATCGAGTTTATAGAAATTTCATTTATATATAAAATTTTCATTGAATCGAACGAGAATTAATTTTAGAAGCTGAATCGTAGAGTAGAAAAAGATGAAATACGCTATTTTATTCAGATTGTACAATGAAACGTTGACAACACCGAGTATTCGTGATTGAATAAACAAAACGAAAATGTTCGAAACTGTGACAAATCTTTTTATTTATTTCGTTATTTCGTTTCGTTACGTTCTATCGTTATGTTTTTCCAGGCTTTTTAAAATACGCGCTGCGGCAGTATTTCTATGAAAATTTTTCATCAATTTTATTCGTTATGTATGCGACGGAAGTTTGGAACAAAGTGATGAAAAAACTCAATGAATAATAATTAAATATGTAATTGCTTATTTTGGCGTAACGTCTCCATATTTTATAACAAACACGGATCGTTGGTTTTTTTTAATGAAAATAATATTAAAAATATTTTTTTCCTTTATTTCAATCTGAGTAATTCTAACAAATCCTTGAAAGAGCGTACAGGGACATTCGCCGGTCCTTCGACATCGTTGGCCAAAGAAGCGGCGAAATACAAGCGCAACATCGCCCGAACAACGATGGCTTTGTATAGATCTCGTTCCAAACGAAATTAATATCGCGTTTCAGGAACGCGTTATATTTACTTTAAATCGAGAAACGCGTATCGATCAGCGCAGTTTCACACCGTAGGTGTGCTTGCGCGTACATTTCGCAACGTCGATAGCTGTTCTCGTACACCAGGAGAGCTGTTACAAATATTTGAGAGATGACCGTATGGTTCGAGCAAATGAACCAAGTACAGTGGAGCTGACTTTAAAGTAAAGTAAATACTAACCGTACCGGCGCTTCGCATATACCTGTTCTTAACTGGTCAATTTCGATTTGCTCATATTCAGACACAGAATTTCATTCATCTGAACGCTCCTCGTTTATATTTTGTACGTTTTTCGATAACTTTCTCATTGAACGTGCAGACATATTCAGGGATAGAACAGAATACAAAACCAATGTACCGAATTTTAGGAGATTTGCTCGCCCATTCTCGTAGGCTTCGATCTCTCTTCGAACTCTGTGACTCCCAAAATGATATTGCATTTAGATTTCGTCTAGCTACAGAGAACTTATTACGGCGGGAGTATATTTTTAAGAAGTATTTCTCGAGAGTCTCCGACATGGCTCCGTTGTGTTTATGCGTTACCTGACACACAGTCTGTCAGATTACTCAAGCGCTTACGACGAAGCCATACACATGCCGCATTTAGATGTCTACAACTATAGCTAGCTAGCTGGCTAGGTCCTACTCGAGTTCAGAGCCGAGGTCCCGGACAGAGAACTTTAGAAAAAGCCGTAAATTTGTCGGCAGTAAACGAGCCAGGTGACGAATTTTCCTCGGTAAAAAACGAAGCAGAGAAAATATCGAGAAATTGATCGATCGGATAATACAAGAACGTACAATCTTAAATTAAATTTTGAAACCTGTCGTTCGAGCGGTCCCGATAAGGTTAGCGTTAACGAAACAAAGTCCTAAGATTCGGTCGATCGATGAGAACTTGACCAATTATCGTTACAATATGGAAAGTCGACGTGAAAAAGTGAAAAATCGTCCGCCCAGTTTTCCGAAACGATTCATCATCGGCTCTTCACAGCGTTCGCCGACAACAGTTCGACGATATTTAAACAATTATCGTGCTCGGCTAACGCGAACGCACGAACAGCTATGATATCAGCTGATAAAAGGCCGACGAAAAAGTTGCCGAAGGCAAGAACTCTGAATGGTATGTGGTCTGGATGTGTTACAAGCGAAGCCGAAGCTTCGAGTCGTGTTCACGGTTAAATGGCCTGTAAGACGAACAATGCGATTGTTTGAAATATCACGTGTCTCGGGTCGGGGTCGTTTAAACATCGTTAACGGGTGGTTTTCTGCGAAACGGAGCGGCTGTTGGGCGAACGCGATTTGAAATTCGCGCAGATGAAATTCAATGACAGCGGTTTCGTAGGACGACTGTTCGAGTCCGAATTAATGCGCGGATACCAGAAGTTTCCAAAGTTCGGACCCAGACGTGCATCTACCGCTGTCTGCCGGCCCCGTTGCATTTCCGCTGCTTGAAAACTTGGAAAGTTGATATCGCCGCATTAATTTGACGGAACGCTTTGTAAAAGCGAGACGTTCGCGCTGGCTTCCCGCAATTCCGGCAAACAACCGGCGAAAAGACAACGCTGTATCGATCTGTAGCTGTATCTGTATCGATCGGCCGCCGATATAATGCTTCGAAACGCGTTTTTCAACGATATTCCTGGCCCCCGAAATACGACTATTCGTTTCGAATATGGAAACCAGTGAAGACGACTCTCGTGAAGTTTGTTCTTATTTTAAAGTAGCTGTCTTGGTAGCTGAATTTCCATGATCTGCCGATCCTCGAAGCCGCAAACACCGTCCTTGTTCGAACAATTTTCTTCGCGAAACAAGTGCACGTTTGGATGAAATATGCGTGGCAGAATTGGCTGACGATAGCGCTAGAAATACTCGAAACTCGGATCCTTTCACGTAAGAAGAACTGTCCCTTCTCTTTCGCTATAAAATTCCGGCTTTGGAAACAGTCGGTACAACTGCAACGGCTGGCTGTGTAGTCCACGTGCACAGCTTATGGCGTCCAGTTCTAAAGGGAGGAACCAACGGAACGAGGGTGGAGGGAAAGGAGGAAGTCGAAATGTTTATCGAAGTTATTCCGGGGACCGAACGAACGGTCTAACATAAGCAAACTTTGCCGTGAAAGGGCAGCAAAAGCTGATTATGCCTGCTCGCTTTACATCCTGGCGAATTAAGACGACCGCACCAGTCGTCTGGGCGTGTCTGCTAATTATATTTTTTCATTAGCGAAGGCGTACGCGGCGGAAAAAAAAAAGAAATATCCTGGGGAGGCTGCTGGTCGAGACAGTACTCTGAGGAAACAATAAATTCTGCAACATAACCGAGAGTGTAATTATTCGGTATTCGAGCATACGACTCGAGTTGCTTCTACATCACAGTATCTGGCAGTATATTTTCGTGACTTTGGTCGTTTCTCTTTCCAGTTATTTTTACGCTTCTTGCTAAATGACAGGATATTTTTATTAGGTAAAGTCCGATTCCCTGGGAAGTAGTCGATTCTTCGGATTGATCCGCGTACCTCAAGTTGAACGACTTTTTAGGTACGAGCGCGTATCGTTGTTAAGCGGATTTTAGCTTTTGCTAGCACAATACATCGTTTTTTATCGGATGATAAAGCGGGACTTATTTGAAAAATGTCAGCCGTATGTATTTCCACTGCTTGCTTTGTTTCAATAAACTACGGCTTCGAAATGTCCTATATTTTCTAGGATTCTCTGATAGTTATTTATCGCGTAGTTACACTCTGGTTATCGACGCGAGAGGAATAAAAAATAAAGCGGAAAACGAAATTCGTTTGGCTCCAACGGCGTTATTCTCCGATAAAATTTCGCGAATAAACCGCTATTACAATATGGACGAGCAAATTTGTTTTTGCAAAAGTTGACTTATCTGTCGAACGATAAATAGCTTCGAGCGAACAGTTAAATACTTCGGCGAACGAATCACGAGAAACATGCGGCTTTTGATTACAGATAGAGTAATGAAAAAAAAAAGAAGAAGAAAAGAAAGAAAAAAAAATAGGAGAATAGCTGGGGAAAAAGAAACTGTGCGAAATGTTACTCACGCGTGCTTAGTGGGAAACTCAATTTCGAGGATTAACGATTCGTAGTCTTTCAAGGGTGCAATCGCTCCAACGCGATACTGTTCTTTCGCTGGCTATCTCCCTTAGCCGGAAGCGAAATGAAGAGATATTAAAGATGAAAGAAACGCAGAGGATAGATAATTCTCCGGTGGTAAGAAGCGCGATGAAAAGACCGAGGTGGGAAAGGAGAATAAATGGTACACGATGTTGCAGCTGTTGCAATAATCCCACCGCTCTTATCTGTGTGTATATCGTGGATTGATAAGGGTAACGCTGAAAGTCAAGGAGATTAATTCGGTCCGATGAGAAAGGGAGCATTGTGTACGGTGGTAGGAATATCGCGAGAATAGTTGAACCAATCTCGATTCATTTCGAACGTGCCGAGTATGAATTAAACATGGATTCGATGTTCTTAACGATGCTCCGAAACGACGTTCGTAGAACGGCGAGTAATTATCGACCAAGTTAATGGAAATAACCTTTGCCTCTGTCGAATATTAATAGAGATAAATCAAAGAGGAAAGCGTACGTAGATTTAGGACGAGGAGACTTTCGTGTGACGCGAAGATGTTGATTCGACGTGAATTCGAATGAAAGTTTGTTCATAGAAAATACGCTTCTTCGGACGCTTAACGCGCTCTTCGAGAAAGTTAGGGTACTGCAGCCGCGTGAAAGGGACATTAAGCTGCGATCCAGGCAAATATCTGTTTTCAAACGTCCGTTGGATATTTGCACGCTCGCCTGAATATTCAGCAGCGGTCGACGAGCTCGCGCGTGTACGCGAGTCGTGCATGAATACAACCGTACAGATATTATACGGGCATTTACATAAGACGTGGGTGACGTTCGCGTGGACATCGAGCGTAGACGTCAGCCTCCAGAACCGGTGGAACGGCGGAATTTTCAACGACAGGCCGGCATGCCCGTGGAAATTCTCCAACGCCAGTTCAGCGATGCTAAATAGCCGGATTTGACCGGATGCTCGAGAGAAATCACGCCACTCTGCAGGAAGAGAGAAAGAGAGAAGGTGAAAACCATGGTACACCGTTTGCTTGCTCGAGCACCGATTGTTTGGACGAGTGGCCGATTCAAGAGGCAAAAATAGGGTTCTCGCTTCCGGGGGAAAGATCGTGATAGGGGATCCTTGCGTGTGTGGTTAAGAGTTAACTCGTTACCTTACGGGTTTTCGGCTGGAATTAGCTGGAAACAGTTTCTTGCCGTACGAATAGCGAAATGAACGAGAATTAGATCGAAACGTTGCAAGGTATTTCTTATTTTTCCCTTTATAAATCGAATGGAAAATCGAAGTTAATCCTTTGTAACGTTATTGGGACGACTTGGCGATCCTATATACCGTACCTGCGTATCTCTTAAATATCGTTTTATTCGAAAATCTAGAAACCACTTACCGGTACTTCTGGACGTCGATTCGATATTGAAACTACTATGAGAGAGGCAATTTAAAGAACGACGGCCGATCGATATACGTACCAAATTATCCGAAGCATATTCGGTTACGTAATAAATTATAAAGCTGCGTTACATTTTAGAGCCGCCTTCGTTGCCTTACGCGTAATTCGAGTCGAACCCGTGGTGCGGGTTACCAATCCAGTACTAATGGATTACCGAATACAATCGTATTTCGGTGTACCGTTTCACACATAATACTAAGACGGAAATGAAAAAAGACTGATATCCCAAGAAGCTAGATTTTCATTCTCCGAATTTCAAGTTGCAAGGTCTTTCACTGCAACGAACGACTTCGTTAGGCGATCTTCTCATTTACCGCACCAGCGCCGAACGCGTTTCGAAATTAATCGTTGGCCTCGAAGCGTCGAGCCGAACGTTTCACATACTTGCTGTACATCCCTGTCGGTTTATTTCGATCCAATCTGGTGCAACACCGGTGGAATATTTTAACACCGTAACACCAGGAAATCGAATCGAATTTAATCGGTCGATCGAGAGAGCTTTACGCGCAGCCATTTACGATTTTACTGTCGCATTGCATTCGCGATTTATACGTCTTTGAACGGCGGCCGGAACGTATTGAGATTGCCAGCCGATACTTCCGGTTATATCTACGCCCGTCCTAACTCCCGATGTCAGCCAGACTCGAAAGCCCGTAAAATTATCGACAGTATCCGAGGAAATAAAGACGTCCCTCCAGGCGAGAGACGAAAGTTCGACTAAAAAGATCGGCCCGATTGTACGACGTCAGCGAAACGTTCCTAGAAGACGTTTTCACGGTGAATTGTGCTTTTACATATAGTGCAATCCCTAGCCTGCCGCTCTGCCTCTGGATAGATCACGCGGAAGCAAGTTTTACGTTTCTCAGACGCTACAGCTACCTCGGCATTGGCTATATTGTACGTGTTAGAGATATTGGATGCTTTGGTATTCTAATTTTGTAGCCATACACCCAACAAGTACATCGTGCGCAAACCTACTATCGAAGTCTAACTTGCCACGGACTTCACGGACAATGTTCAAAGTGCCGACTACGGATTAAAACGAAATATTCTAAAGTAAAAGTGCGACGGATTAAAGTCACGATTCAAACTCCTGCGTCCTCTGGTATCGATAGTGGATCGATTCGACTCGACTTTTGGCATTTTGCTTTCGCGTGAAACTGTACGTAAGTTATCGTAATGTATATCCGACTTTTCGGCACAAGCATACGTATATCGGTGGCGCGAAGTCGATATTCGGGGCAGGTGTTCGACCGGTGAAAATCGATCGCATCGATGCGAGTTCGAGCGATAAAACTCGTGCAGTGCGTCAATCGGTGCTAAATTTAGGTTTGGCTTGCACCATAAGCCGCGCCGACTAAATCTGTTTCAGCTATATACTACTACGTTGTTTTGCTTTCAGTTTCCTTCGAAACGTTTTGCTCTTGATAAATTTGACTGCTCAAGGAGCAAACTCGTCCGCCATTGAACATTCAGCCGCGGAGATTTCATCCATCGAATCTCCGTGTTCTCTGTCTTACTTCCTGCGATTAAGAGAAAAAAATCTTGTTGCGAGTTTTACACCGCATTACCATATGGTGCTCTGGTTTGCTTCCTTTAATTATTTGTATATGTTTCGGCAAGTAAAATTCATCGATGATTAACGTAACATCGGAAACAACGCGATGTATGTTTTAATAATAAACCGATCCTCTGAAATTGTTATTGTAATGTGTTAACAGCGACGTAACACGGTAGAAACTTATAGAGGAAATGTTTGGTTGCTTTCGGTAGAGGTGGCCTTGAATCTTGTGTACGAGTCTCGGTATAAGTATTAAAGAAATTTCTTGATAAACGCCCTCGATATATGAATCAACTCGTCGAAGATGGCGGATATCCTTCTTTGTCTCGTAATCTTTAAGGTAACCAAAGTATCTTTCAAACGATTCTCGAGTCAGCCTGTAGAAACCTATCCGCTTCTTAACCAACGCAAACGTATGACAAAGCCTCGGACGATGGTACAAGAAGATCCACGATCCACTGGATCCACGGTCGACGTAGATCAAAGAGTAGATCCATGATCCAAAGAGGATTACGTAACCAGCGACGAGAATCGGTGGAAGTGCGTACCGAGTCTGCGGCTAACCACGCTACAGGGCGTCGTCTGTCCCGTAGATAGCGACGGTAACTTGAATTTGAATACGTGTACGCCCGTCTGCCACGACGTATAATCGTATCTTCAGCTGTGCGTGTGGCCAATGATTTGGTGTGTGCACGCGTAAGTAGATAGTTGTGGTGCATCGTATTAATCCTATTGCGGTGCAAACGAATCAAGGGAGTGGCAATCTGATCCACGTAACGCTATACTCTCAGCTTCTCGCTCCTATTCACGAGTATTAATATCGATAGAGATGGATTCGAAACAAATCTTGGATTCGAGTGATCCGCGTTTACGTTAGACCTTTGCCGATTAATCGTAGCGTAGCGTTAATCGATTAAGCGTAGATAGCTGGTTGAACAAGGAGAAAAGCCGTGGAAATGAATTTTCAAGACGCGAAACTCTCGACGGTCGGTCGTACACCGGTCATTTCCCTTCGTCCGCTATATACACGCCGATCTCATGAAAACCCCGTTTCTCATACTTATGAAAAATCAGCGTTCGACCGTGGTCCATCGATAACAACGCGAAACTCGCGGCGTTTTCCATTATACGAGGCTGGAACGAAAGAGTCGAAGGAGGTCGCGCGGCAAACAATGGCGATACATATCCAATTAGCGAGAACGGGCCACTCGCCGGAATAACGAGCCACTGAAAGAAAATGAACGCGTTGTGGGCGTGTTGGCTGGTTATTCCGTGCAGCCCTTCGGCTCGGAGACACGGTGCCGTGACTCGTGTCGAAACGTTATTGCCGCCAGTCTCCGGAGAGTCGAAACGATAAGGACACCGGTTTCGGATGGTTACGTGACATTTGAGGATTGACATTAAGACGGCCGAGGCCGTTGCGCCGCGGCTCCCCATTCACGGCGACATTTCGTTAATGCCACCAGCCATGGAGCCGTCTTTAAGGGCGCTTTTTACGAGAAAATCCGCCGGAGACGCGGCAAGCTCTCACCCGTTGGTCTACGCTCGTATAAACCTGTGCGACGTAACTGCCGGAAGAAAAGGAGAAGCGCAAGTCACCGCGCGAGACATTTTCCAACGGCCCGATTTTTCCTCGGAGACGAATACACGGTCGAGTAAATTGTTCATCGTAGATAGTTTCGCGACCTGAGAAGACTCGCGATCGAGCGGACGTTCGATCCAATTAACAATTTCCAACGTTATACGACGCGTACGATAAATTTATTCCATTGCTGCTTTTACTCTGCTCTTTTCTATGGCCATAAAGCGAGTTTTAACCCTTTCTTAGAGATGGTTCGCTCTATACGAAAGCGTGTAGAAGAGGGTGCAGAACGGCCATGTATTTTGATAGGAGACCCACTCGAAGAAGCGTGCAGGGTCGTCCATATATTCGTGGGGTGTGATGTTCGCGATAGAAGCAGGACGCATACACTGGAACTCTATTATCCATCTATCTCTCTTCTCTTCTCTCGCTCTCCTCTTTTTTTTTTTTTTTTTTAATACTTCTGCCCATTCTCGTACGTTGGTACCGAGTGATACGAGCTCCTCTGTACCCCCTCACCGTGTCACAGCCAACCGTGTTTTCGAGGATACTCGTATTCAGGGTTGAAAGTTCCCGAGAAAATGATTACCAATCCGGCCGAGTGTCACACCGCGTGAAATTTTATCGACGTAATATTTGTCCCGGTGACAGGTTTATAACGGGGGCAAACGCGAGCCGCGAGTCGAGTCGAGTCGAGCGAAAAAATTTTGTGCCACGGTGATCGACCGAGCGTTCTACGCCGAGAAAACAACGCCAAGATCCTGATAATAGAGTTTGGATCGTTGCTTTCCAACTCGAAGATATTAACGCGTGAAACGTTGCTCTTCCAATCTGTTAAATCCTGTTGCCTGTTTACCGCTAATTCGGCACCATTAAATTTTAATCTATCAACCACGTTGAAGAAGAAGAAATTCACCACGAGCCACGTATACTTATTTACGATACGATCGACGTTATTCATCTTCCGTACAAACGCGCGCTGATCGCAATCTTGAACGCAAAATCACTTCCTTCCTATCTTTACATCTCGAAACATTCGCGATCGGTATATATTAATTTAACCTGACACCTACAGTCTATGAATTTACAATTAAATATACGAAACAATTGTAATTTGATATTAGAAACGAAGGTGGACGACCGGTGGCGTGTATTTGCATAATACAACGTCAGATTTCATAAGAGCAATCGTGTTATCTTTGCTTTTGTCGAAGATCCAACGTGTCACGGTAACGCGGACATGGCCGGCAATCCGAGTGTTAAAAATGAAATTGCAAACGCTGGATGCCCTTAATTAGCCGTAATATACGTGCTTTAAGTAGTGGAACAAGTAGGTCACGTATCTGTCATAATCAGACTTAATACACTCGTTAGCAATATTTGTTAGATGACGCAGTGTGTGTGAAAAGATAATCAACAGGTGACGGATGACATCTCTTTTAATTATCTTGCAATAAAATCGTGGAATTAATATATCCGCCAATTTCAAAACGATTATGTACACTTGGCGTGTACGGTTACGAATTACGCGTGCAGCTCTATCTTCTGTAAAATCGCGTATAAAAAAGGGATTAAATATCACGAGAGTAGGATACGCGAACGATGCAAAGCAATTGCTACGTATGATAGATATAAATTATAGGTATACATTGGTATATAAATAGGTATAAAAGGTATAAATTGAAGTTCCGAGGAGTTCGTACGCTGGTACGAGCGGATGGTTCATCCAAGTTTCAGCGTTTCCTTCGATCCTGCACCGTTTCGTAATATCGCGCGTATTTTTCTTTCCATTTCGCATATTCTCTGTTTTGTTCCTCCTGTTTATCCTCCTCGTTCCCAATTTCTTCGTACTTGGTGCCAACAAAGAGTAGCAAGACATCCTCGCGAAGCACGCAGCCGAGTCGGATCTCGAAGACGAACTTCAAAGTATCGAATTTCGATCGAAATTTCAAACAAATTCGCACTTTCGCATTCACAAATTCGAATTTTGTCGCGCTTAGTGCGCAACTTAACGTCGCGTCGATTGCCTTCCATCTTCGCAACGTGTATGATCCACCTTGTGACGTGTAAAGCAGATACGAGGATGAAGCTATATCTATATAGCTCTATAAAGAGATGCAAATATTGAAAATCGATTAGGATATCTACTTCTTACGAACAAATATTTTTCAACGTTCCATCTTCCTCCTTCCAACGATTTCAATTTTCTCTGTCAATTTTGTCGATTCTCGTCATCGTTTCTTCGTACCATCGACGCGTTAATAAAATTGGCCTTTATACGCGGCAAATTCTATATTCAATTGATTTCGTAGCACGAATACGAATATTCGTGTACAGTTTTGTTTAGTAATAGCCGCATAGTTGTAGCAAATTGAATATACGTACATACCTACATATATAGAAGTCGTTCGACCAATTGCTCGCCTAATATATAGTTTTCGTTTCCAGTTTTCATTGAATCGTATCGTTGCGTGATTTGATTACGAAAAATAATAAAAATTAAGAACGTATAACTGAAAATGAGAATCCTTGCAATTTTTCGAATCGAGTCGTGAATCAAATTTGCATCGCGTTCCTCGAGTAGACCGAATAAATAAATAACGTTTTATTTGTAATCCTATTATTTTATAGAAAGAGAGAACGCGAAGAATATAGAGACTAAGATTACAGATTTCTTACTTCATATTTAATACGAAATCTTAAATTTTTATCTTGGATTATATAGAATTCGCGATTTTTGAACGATACATTTTTTATCCATAAACAGCTGAAAAACTTACGTAAGCCGATACGTACAAGAATCCGCCATTTGTTGGAACGACAGCGTGCAATGAATTCTCCGCGAAGTCGCAACAAAAATGAGGGAAGATCCTGTTGGAATCTCGAGCGAGTATAAAATGGCCGCCGACCTACGACGTTTCCTTTCTTCGTTTCTTCTTCGACGTATGCACGAATGAATAATCACGCTAGATACAGAGATAGAACTGCTCCATTTTCGCTTTTATCGGACAGCGCGTTTTTCGTGGTTGATCGTTGGCCTGATTTCCAGTGGCCTCACGTTCGGTTTACCAGCGGAGCTTCTCTCTTTTGCGCGATACGTGCGTCGAGATAAAGATTTACCGCGTTTCGCCAAACAGCCATGTCGCGAATAAATATTAGATTACGCGAATAATGTGCTTCTGCCAGGGTGAACGCGGAATAAAGTCGCACACGCCTCGCCAACCAACTAGCCGATCGTTGCTCGTGCTTCGATCCAACCAATTCGTGTACCAAATTGAACGTGAATACGCTGATCGTGGAACCACCACACGTTCGACGTCCAATGGATGCAATTCTAATGCTAAATCGCTGCTGAAATCAATAATACGTTTATCTCGGAAGAATCTCGCGCGATGTACATCCCCGTTTATAAATATGACAGACATTTCGTCCGTTTCCGATGAATTTCTTTCAGCGACCAAAAACACTCGGTTATTTTGAAAGCGTAAGACTGAGATACGCGGCAGATATAGAGAAGACCATCAGGTTCTGATCGATCCGCGTGTTAATCTACACGCGCGTGTATCTACGCGCTCCCTTATCTATTCATCTATCCATTTCTCCGTCTATCCTCTCTGTCCTGTCCGGCTGTCGATGACGGCTTATGCAATGCCGGAAACTGATCGGATTCATTGGGGCGGGTAATAATATTTTGCAGGGTCGAGCAGGTTCGTTCAGTCTGGCCGGTTCCCGTCCCGCGAACAGGTCGTATCGATTAGCTCCCTATTTCCCTTCTCTTCACCCCTCCCCCTCTCATCCCACATTCATCCCCTTTCTTCGTTTTCTTTCACGTGTCTTCTCGTCTAATAGTCTATCACGTTGCCCTCTTGCGTTCCGTGTTTGCTGCCGCGACACCTCTATACCCCTTCGACCATTTCCCTGGAACTTGGTGAAAAAATTGTCTCGCGTGCTTTCTCGTCCAGCTCCGATGGATAACCGATTGTTGCTTGTCGCTGTTTGCTCAGCTACGGGGCTTAATGGACGCGGAATGTTATGCTATTTGTGGTATCGTTTGATGTATCGGCTTACGGATAGTAGCCTCGTGCTGTTCGTTTCCAAGATTTTTCGAAGATTTTTCCCGGTGAAAGAGACGGTAAAAGGCAATGGTGTTGTTGGAGAGGGTGCAGCCATCCAGGAGCGTTGATAGGATATTATGCTAGATGCTATTATGGTGGTACGAAGCTTATGATATCGCGTTATCGGAGTATTTTGGTCGTGAGTTGGAGATTAGAGGAGTTCCCTGATACGTTGTAGTTATTGACAGCGTATACGGTCGATACATTTTCGACCGTGATGCACCGAAAATTCCTTTATTCGAACGATCCTATCCGCCGGTTAATTGAAATAGCGACGGTGCCATTTGCAGGCGATTACAGGATACTTTGTTGACTTCATCGAGTCGATGAAGGAACATAGGTGTAGGACAATAAGTGATAAGAGACTTGCTACGTGCGTCGAAAGCGCGTGCCTTCGTCGGATGCAGAAGCAGCGTTAAACCAGAATCACACGACGCTGCGAAAACAAAGCGTGCTTCTTGGTTGTACTTGGTACAAGTACAAACGTGTCCGACGCGTACGTCAGACGTTCGCGTCTGTCACGTCGTAGCGAGATTGCGTAACTCGTGTGATTCGGGTTTAAGATTGCTTTTGTTCCCGATGCAGACGCGCGCCTTGGACGCACGTAGGAAATTCCGACTTTAGCCGGTCTGTTAACATTCGTCGCCGAAGCAGCTTCAAGAAATATGTATATCACATTCTTTATCGTATTCAAAATCTGACTTTTGTCCGTTCTGCGCATTGTAATTCTAAAATATTCAATTTAGCGCGGTTTGTCAATTATACGATCGTGCTTGAGATACGATAAAATAACTCGGAACGTGACGCGATTATATATATATATGTTATATATTAATAATTTTAATGACAAAGCTCCGATTCAAACTGTAAGCGAATGGTGGCGTTTAAAAGAGAAATTAACTATCCGTTCTCGACATTACGTGTGTCTGTTTAATGATCTAGGACGGCGATAAACCTTGAAATGCTGGCTGAATACAGAACTCCTCAACCCAATTTCAAAATTGTGTCATACACAATAACGGAACGTGCAAAGCTTCTCAGTTGACTAATTCTGTATGCCGTTATCGAAGTTTATTGCGAACTTGCGACTATTTTAACATACTGTTCTTTGATGGTACGAGTTGCTCGACAATTTTTGCTTTGCCGTATATTTTTATTAGGATAGTAGGATTCTTCCTGCAGAATCCAAGGATTCGAATAGTAGTCGTTTCAACGTCTAAAATTGTGACAGATTAGGTAGAGAAGAGGCGACGATCGATTATTTGTCATTTATATTCTAAATTCGTATTTATTTTCAAGTTTAAAGGAACAGCCTCTTTCTCATTTTCCAGATTAATTTAAATTGGCGATGCACATCGTGTTCCCCTTCGAACTCCATACAAACTGTCAAAAGTTTTTATGCGTCACGCATCTATTTTAAAGCAGCCGGTTGCCACGGCGAAGTCGTGCGCTATAAATTTTAATGAAAATATTAAAAGCATAAATAAGACCACGACCACGTACCGTGCTGTTGGGAAATATTCTTCGAGGAATTTAAATTTGTCCGCAAAAAACAAGGCTTCGGATAAAATCGATTCGACCAATGATATTTAATTTAAAATTCGAGGCGATCGACTCGAGTCTGTGGAACTTTTTCGAGAAAAGGAATTTAATTATATAAAAATATAGGTATCTCCTATACGCGTTTCAGAGTACCCGCGGTGAAATTTCCTAGTCCGAAATATCGAGCTTTCTTTGATCACGTTTCAAACTACCGGCCATTTTCCAATTTTCTCTCCAGTAAAAATATTAACTTAAAATATCAAATATTAAAAAGAGAGCAGCATCAATTCCGTAACACGCCATTTTTTATATTTGTTTTTTTTTTTTTCAACATCAAAGCGGCGAATTTAACCGAAACCGATGCAGCTGTTCATTTATGAAAAAGCCCCAGCCTCGTCTCGTATTTCCACAGCGCGCGACGCGATGTAATTCCTTTCGGGCACCATCGCTCTGTAATTTTCATCAGACAAACGATGCGCTATTGTTCCCGGTGTTCCAGAGAATGTTTTCTGGGTCTTATCCTCTTAGGTACATCAAAGTGCCAGACGACGAATGGTGCAAAAATTACGTGGCGCATTGTGAATTTCGTTAGAACCGCGCGGCCGTTATATACGAGCCTTTACATTCTGACGCCGCTACCAACTATGAATCAACCTCTATTCGAAACGAATAAACTTTATTTAATTTCACCAGCGACCATGCCTGGTTACTATTCCGGCCGTTCTCGTTTTTCCGTGTTGCGAATCTTTTGACCAACGTATTCTTTTGGAGAACGGTGCGAGAGCGTAATTTAAAAAAACGTTAAACGACGCTCCGATGCTATAATGGGAATGCACGAGTTGTCATGCTACGAAATCAGGTCACATAGTCATAGAAAAACGAGACAAAGAGAAACGCGAATAAAGTTGTTTACTTCGAAGAATGAGTTATCGGATTTCTATCGAGTCTTTCTGTCGTTGATTTTGCACGCAAAACAGATCAACGAACCTTCGAATTTCCTAGAAAAGATACACAGTAGAAGAAAAAGGAGGTTATTCGAAGAAATCTGTCAAAGTTTGCGAAGCTTGTAATTTTTTCATGGAAATTGTTGTTGATTATATTTCATCTAGGTACAGTCCTTTATATTCTCCGTTGTCTTCTATACTCTCCTAATCGGCTTATATTCCATCCTTATACTTGGAAATTCGTGGACGTAATACGCTGAAGATTGAAACTGTCTGCTGACAGGACGGTCTTTGTTCTCAGGACGCCCGGTATACTGATGTACACATCAGCCAGCTGCAAGGCTCATTGTTTTCGGAAACATGCCAGAAATACGAACATAAAAGCTGCGCGATTATTTAAAATTCATGTCTATACGGATTCATGCTTTCGTTAGTTTGCACGGAAATTCAATATTTGTTTAATTATCCCACGCTTTTTCTCATTTTCATTTGCGTTCGTTTCCACTTTGCGTGAATTTCCTTCCTTCTCGCGAAATTTCGAAGCGCCCTTGTACGAATAGGAAACAACCTAGGAACCCTAAAAGACTCGTTAAAAATTTTTTAAATCCGCAAAAGGCAAATAAACGAAACTTCTCTTAGCGAGGTACACCTTGGATTAACCCATGTCCAATAAAGCCGTTCTTCGCGATATTTCCAGGCAAGTGTCAAAAACCGGAGGCCTCTCATCGAAAATTCTGCGTGGAACCGAACCTCTTCGATCTCTCGAAACTCTCCTCTCGATGATGCTAACGTGACATTTCACGTTCGCGTCTTAATAACGCCATCCTTCTTAGCCGCGTAGCTCGCGATCGGTGATCAGACGTTGCCGAAATCGTTGGAAAAGCGACCGGTGATCCGAAACTAGCGGAAGCTCGTCTCGAAGCGTCTCAAGACTCGTCGTTAATCCGATCTCTCCGTGATTCCCGAAGAAAAAGAGAGTCTCGTGACTTTGATCGGCGATACGACGCGATGACACGAGGGCGGAAGAGCGAGAGGCGTGGTAGAATGGACCGACACGGTTCTCGCCCCTGGGAGACTCTTCAATTTTACGAAGAACGCCGGAAGTATATCACTCAGCGGCTCAGACATATTGACACTTTGCGCCCGGCAGGCTTGAGCTACGGTATGCCTTATTAAACTCACCGGTTAAATTATGGCAACCGCTATCGTCGCCGCACCCTCGCTTCCTACTATTCTCGAACCCATCGCCGCCTTTATCCACGCTTCTCCGCCAACCACGCGACACCTCGCTTCAAAACGAGATTAGGCTTTCAGATTTTAGATCGGGCTTTTCCCTCGACTCGATAGTTCAACCAACGAATTGTCTTTAACGGACAATACACGGATATTTCGTTTTAAAGAAGTTACTCGAACATGTCTTTATTCTTACTTTTCCTCTGATAGTTTCGTCGATAATACCTATTTATCTGCAATATGGTATCGCCGTTGAAAACACGATTATTCGATGTCGTTTCGTTCTTGTAAATTTTACGTTCCACTTCTTCTATCGTTGAATTCCGAGTGAGGAATTTCGTGAAAAAGATGGCGGTAAAAAGGACAATTATATTTGCATTGAAATTTACATCGGGATGGAAGCCAGGAAATCGGTTATTTCCATGGGTTTTTATTCTCCCAGCGATTATACCGTCATTCGTGTTTCGATTCGCGACTAGAAAAACAAGGCGGACTCCGTTCCGAAAAATCGAAATGCCAAACTTAAAACCGTGCGAGCTCTGTTTCCACCCTTCGTTTCTTTCTTCTGCCGCCTTCTTTGCTTTTTTCTCTCCGTCGCTCCGTCTCTTCTTGGATTCTGTTGCCACCGTGAATCGTGTTCCTACGAGAGCGCTGAATTTTTAGCTCGCAAAGGAATAATCCGATTGGCTACAAAGCCAGTTGAGAGTTCGAAATTAAACCGTAACTGAATTGCCCCTTTTTACCCGGCAACTCGAACGTGGATCGAAAGTCAGAAAGTGTTTAAGTACACGGGAGGGGGGGGGGGTGGCGGCGATTAACTCGAAAAGAGGTTTAGCAAGTTCGTTGCGAATTTATTTGCATCATTTTTGTATTAAACGAATCTTAACTTGCAGCGGATTAACGTCCGCGTAACTTTCCGGTGTACTGTCCTTTTGTTTTTTGCTTCCGTTGCTTTTCATTATTATTCTTATCGTATTAGAAAATCGTCAACTGATATTCGTTAAATTGGAACAGACTGGAAATAATCATCGTATTTGTATCTAAGATGGCCGAATTGATATTTCCAACAGTTATCTTCCATCTGTCGTGAGTAAAACGAAACAAGGAGAAATCTAGCAGTTCGATTTCCTCGGGTCAACTTCATCCATAGATCTCTTGAGTCATCGCGCGGGGAAAAACCACATTGACATTAACCACGGCATGACGAAGCTGCTAGCCATCGTCGTCAATGGCTGATTCATAATTGTCGATCGACCGAGTTTCCGGCGCTCACGCTTATTTATAATACCCGCAGAATTGAATTTCGAGCGACGACGAAGCCTCTGTTTTCGGGTTCAGCCTGCGGGCATCAACGACGCCTCCTTTTGCCCTGTTATTTTAGGACTGCCGCGCCCGCTGGAAACCTTAAACGTGACTTTTGGATTATCTAATTGAAATTTATGCGGCTCCTGACACGCGCATTCTCTTTTACAACCGTGATAACGTAAACGAACGCTGATGGAAGCGTTTTCGGGCGCAATTTATTTCTCGATATCGATGCGATCGATGCGATTGATTCGACTTTCATAGCTACGTACGTATTTCGAAGAACGGAATGGAACGAAACGGAACACGCGCTTGATAAAATCGATAGTAATCGTATTTTTGGGGATATTTATCTAGCTAAACGTGCGCTTGTAGCAAATTTAAACACGTCGAGATTATGGCACAACAGTGCCCTCTGACTTCTCCGCATAAATATCCGATAATAATCTTGCTGTTACATACCCTGTGTCCGTAAAGTGTGTTATTTCGGTTAGAGATTATGCATTGTGCTTCTCGAAACTATGTGTAACATATAGTGTGTACCGTAGCGAGTTAAATTAACGCGAATAAACGCGCAGGCGATTTATTTTTGTAAATGGACGTGCCTTCGAATGTAAGCGTAGTTTAAGTGGCAGTGCTTGAACTTGAACATATGGTGAATGGGGCTCGCATATGGGGAATAGTAGGTCAAGCATAATTTCAAAGTCAATTACTATGTTTTTAAGTGGAACGCCCTTCTATCTCATCAGAAGTCGGAACAACGTATCGCCAGATATTTCGTTTCGTCCAACGTTTCGTAATCTTACCGAAAAGAACGAACGGACAAAGAGACCACGCCTTAACGAGAAACTAGTAACATAAAATGTCTAAACTTGGTGAAAGCGAAATTGAATACGATATTGAAAAGGTCGATTTTAGGATATACGTTGATTAGACACTTTTTATCTCCTTGATGAATTCCCTAAGCTCGTAAGACCTTTTTCTCTAATGCCCTGTACAGTATACGGATCGTAAATTCGACTTAGTGGTAGGGAGAAAGAAGCGTGGAAATTTCCTAGGACGTTCGTCACGCTGACTGGGACTTTCCGATAGTATCGAACGCCACTCGATGCCCGCAACGCGGCCCTCACCTGGCCTCACCATGGCACGAGGCGATTTTACAGTGCCGCGAAATACGGCTGTTTGAACAGGTGACCCGACAGCTGTTGTTCACCAGAAATTTCCTACCACCCCTGCTCGAATGCGCGTCAAAACGGGCCACGCGTCGACGAATGCGATAATTGCCTGGTTACAAGACATTCCGGTGGACTTGGAACACGGTGCTCGCAAGGTTTCGTCCTTCTTCGCGCGTCGTTACAGGACGAGCGGAGTTTAGCGACCGATTAACAGATATACAAAGGATAGGCTGGACTCGAGAAGCGACTATTATTAAGCGATTGTCGTAGCGAAACAACGAAAGAGAAGAAGATACGAAACCAACGAACGAATAAAATCAAGCCTCGCGCTATTCCTTTTCCTACGCGAACTTCCTTTAATTTTTCGCGGTGCACGCCCCTATTAACGACGACGACGAGACTGAAAATTATGTGTAGAAACGAGCAAGAGGCGGTGCGACTCGATCTCCGTCGCAGCTCAGCCTTCAGCGGAATAGCGATACGTTTTACGATGACCTCGTGACGTTAAAGTTGCACGGGGATGGGTCCGAGATGAATTGAAGGGGAAGCGCGGATGGATGCAAGGGAAATGCCACGGGGAGCTGGATTATGCGGCCGTAACTCAGGGTAACCGAGCTTCCACGACCTTACACGTATGCTAAGCCAGGGGAATGAAACGTAGAAAGCGCAAAGTAACCTTAGCACACCCTTCGGCCCCGCCGTCATACGGCAGAGAAGACTCCACGGGGTTAAGCGATGAATTTCATTTTACGGGGTCGACGCCGTTTCTGCCTTTTCCTACGGACGATTTGCGTGACGTTCATCGTCGTGCCCCTCCCGGGACCGAGAAACATCGTGTTCTTCCTGTCCTTTATTTTGATTTTCTTTCGCCCCTAAGCACGATTGATAAGTCTCGTAATTCCCTCGAATCGAATTTAACCAGCCGTTTCCCAAAGAACCGTGTATTTTAATTCTTCAAAATCGATCCTACGGGGTTTTGCAACAGGTCGCATAGATCGTCGATAATACTCCGATTAACTTTCTCGTACACGAAGCTTTATGCGAGAAAACTTTGTTCTTCGTTTTCGATTTGGTACTGCACTTTGCAAAATGTACGATTATTAGTCTCGAGCTTGGTCGATTAAGCTCGTGACTGTAAGCCCCGTCACTTTCACGGACAAAGGATTAGCAGCTACCGCTTCGTTTCGTAACCGCGTACGATATGAATTTGGTCGTAGTCTAAATCTATCGAATCTCTCGCTTCACGCTTATCGCTTGTACAGCGAATAGTTGGCGATCAAAGGTTAATATTTGGAAAGACTATCGCACGCCGGAGACAAATATGCAAGACGAATTTATTCTTGATAAAATCGAACAGCGGGGAAATTTGATCAATCGCGCGATACGTTTGTAATTTTTTTTCTCTTGTTTTACAATGCTATTCCATATAGATATAGGTATTTGCGGCTGACGATATCATCAATCAAAATTTCGTTGCTTCGAACTTCCCCGAAACGATTCCTCGCGATAGCGTCAGCCAATGTCTCTTCGAAAAGAGGAAAAAAAGGACGCGGTAAGATTAAATCGTTTAACCAAGGCGGTTTGCACGATATTCGATATAATCGAGCAGCATACGTGCGGGCCGAAAATTTCGTTATCGCCTAAACAGCCGCCGCTTGAAATGTTGGGCACGTAGCACGAGTGCTCGTGTCGTCGCGGCGCGGCGGAGACGGGATCGAAGGCGCTATTATCAGCTGGTGGCACGTGCCAGGGCCACGTGCACGAGCAGATGGCAAGGCCCTGGTTGCACCTTGCGAGCCCTACGCACAACGCACCATAATCCCGTCGTTAATAGCGGCCCCACAGGTTCCCAAGACGAAAACGCAGCACATCTGTCGTTATGCGCCGATTGAGCGTAACGCGGCTATCGACCATTGCGATGAGAAGTTGTTCGAGGAATATCGATTTGGTCACCGCAGCTATTACGCATGGACCTGCGGAAGGGGATCGATGTAGAAGATGTAAAGAAAGTAGGATTCGCAGCAGTATCGTTTCGTCTACAGTTTGAGCGTTGAAATTGCATTATTGAGATCAGAGGCTGTATTTGGTAATTTCGATCTCGCGGAAAAACAACTATCGATAGTTAGGGCTAAGGTGTATAGTACAAGTACGTAAAAGATCTGAAAAGGTTGAAACGTGCATTTAAACGCTAAGAACCGGAAGAACGTCAGCGCGCGAGGAAGTAGCTGAGAACGCAAACACTTGCATTCTTCTATTAATTTTAATAAGGAAACTGTACTTTTGCTGAGCACGGGTGTTTTTATAAGCAGATTTATCATATCACGGGCGAAATGATCTGCGTTTATCTCGCGCAATTCGTTTAAATTTGCTTTCACGTTTCAATTGCGGTTAAAGAAAAAGTATAATTTTGATGGAAAAGTATATCGAATAATACGATAGATACTTTGCAAGTTACTTCTCCATTGTATTAATTTACGCGATAAATTCACGAGTTATCACGATCGATCATCTGCGAATGTGTAGTAAGATTATCACGTAAATATGTTTTTAACGGATGTCACTCACCGATTTAATACTCCTGTTGGTGATTCTGTTTTGCGCCGCCATGTACAAGCCTGCAACATAAAATATAACAACGTCATAAATATTTATGTAAAGGAGAGATATAGATGTATATAATTCTCGAAATGTTAACAATTAACGGACTAACCGTTAACAAGTTCCGTGGTAGAAAAAAAATTCTACTCTTTCCGTTCGTTCTCCCGAGTGTCGATCTCAATTTCGATCGAAAATTCGAGCCGTGGTTCTGGAAAATGGAAAAAAAGCCCGGACAACGATGGAGGTGTCAAAACTGGGACTCGTCGCACGAATTCCCGAAAGTCAATTTTCATTAGGACGAAATTGGGCTGGACTCGATGGCCTGGGGGCTCGAAACGAATCGAAGCCCGAGCGAGACAGCGAATCGAACGATTGAAACGGTGTGTGAGAGAGAAAGAGAGAGGGAGAGAGAGAGAGAGATGCAGCATGCCAAGTTGCGTGAACCCGAATCATAAGTTGGAACGGTGTGCCGGTGTCGGTGCACATGGGTGTACGAAGTTAATTAAATTCGGTCGATTAATTAGGCTATTTGTCAGCCTCGCCGTCGATTTCGAGATCCACCTGGAAGAGCAGGAAACTAACGATAGTCCGCTCTATCGTTCTACGAACCAACGACTATCCTATTCAGGAAGAATTATTAAATGTCGTTGATTCCAGCGATGTAAAGATTCGGCTGAATTTTCTTCCCAATATCGTATACAACCGACTGGATAAAGCACGAGTTTGCTATTTCCGAGGAGATATTTTTAGAAATTTTCATCGATTCTTCGTAAGAAATACGTCGACGAGAATGTTAACAACTTTAAGCAGAGGATAAAATTCTAATTTCATTACATTATGGATACATAAAACATCGATCGCTCAAATTACAACCGTATTTCCACGCTGCCATCTGCGGACAAAACTAATTCAATTTCCCGGATTAATTGCACCATCTGTCGCTTCTTTTATCAATTACAAACTTCCCTTTATATCAGGTAAGATTAACGTCGTTCTATCAAACCCGAAGAAAATCCTCCAGACTTTGATTCGAAGATCTTCATCTAAGACGCTTTACAAGTCCCATTCTCGGAATTTAAAAAAGTTCAAATTTGAAGCGTAAATTTTATTCCAAAGAGACAAAAGCGAAAGATACGTGAAATAATATGTGTATAATAAGAGGAAAATATTTTTAAATATTATAACGATGCGTGGCAAAACGCAGCCAGGATGTACGTAGGATTTTCTTGCGACAGATCGCAGCTCACAGCTGCGCTGACAAGAATCTGACATAAATCTTAATTCCTGCGCCATAGGGACCGGCCGGTGGCACGTAGAAAATTTCCTGTTACCGGGAGAACGCGAAATTTAAAAAGTCGTCCGCTGGAATTCCCCGTGTCTCGCAAACTCGCGGAGTATTTTCAAGGGATATCGTTGTGAACGCGTTGTAAATACACCGTGAAGAATTTTTGGTGTAACTTCTTTTAGCACGTTCGATAACGTTGAACGCAAACGAAGCGAAACAAAGTATTCGACGAGCGATCCTGCGAATAATATTTAAACGACCAAGATACGAAAACGACATATTCTTCGTTACGTTTAGGTTTCAGTAGGTTCCGAGTTTCGTTTCTTCCTTAAAATCGACTAGTACCACTGTTTTGTAGTTTCTTGAACCAATGTATTTCATTAGCAGCGTCATTAAGGGAAAACGATTATGAATGATCAAACATTAAGGCCGCGTTATAGTTCAATTCATTTTCGAAGCTAACGACGGAAGGTCCAAACAGACCGAAACCTTTAGCCACTCTCGCGATGGGAGTTAGTTACATTAGAAGGAATGACTATGAGTCACGTATACGCGTTTGCATTCACGGTAAATTGCCTTGGTATGGCCCTAACTACGGTCATTAAAGTCGCGGAAACTCCAATGATTACCACACCTTAGGTTTATCTTGGAAATGTTCCGCTGCCATTCGTAATCGAATGATATTGACATTGTTACTGCCACGGCTGCGAGCAAGGGAAAAGGAATCCGATATCGTTGCGCTATTTATTCATAATTAGTTCTGTTCTTTATTATAATCTGTATTACGACCTACGATCGAGTCTAAAACTTAAATACAGCATAATTAATTGTTTGAAGTAGTAACTTTAAATCGTTATTCGAATCCTGGACTAGAGTTTGAAACAAGCGATAGAGAAGTTGGGTTGAATTATCATCGACCTGTATCACTGATACGTTTCGCACGACCGTGCATTTACACGTGCTAATTTATTTTTCTCTTTGTGCACATCTCTGTACATGCTTGCATATTTACGTTTGTATTTTGCCAACTACGTAATATAGTAGCATTGAATATTTTTAAACAATATCAGCAACGATTAGCATATACGTTAATTTTAAAGATACGTAAATTTAATCATTTTGCGTTGAATAATTAGCCAGTTATACAGGCTCGTACATAATGAAATTTGTTAGCATGTTATAATCGAATTGAATAATTGATCAAATAGCGTTAAATTATGATACGACTGCTATAGAGCTCGTGTAAATCGATCAAGCTATTCCATAATGCATCCATCGATGCATTATAGAAATTACACAATAAATTTTCCAACGTTAATCCTATTAGTTCTATTAAATCACGGACGTCTTATGATCCAAATATTCGCGTGCTATTAAAAATTCTGCCCAAGCATAAAAATTAATTTCCCGGAGTAATACAATAGGAAGGTGAAATATAGCAAGGGCAAACGCCGTGTTCAGGGGGTTAACGAATTCATCGCCGATGCGAGAACAAAGACAGGAGCAGCGATGGAAGCGCATGTACCGGTAAAAACCAATCGAAGCTTCATTCTATCATCGAAACTTTGTTTCTCGGTCTATCCATCGGTGAGATTTCGAACTTGATTATGACGTAACTCCTAATATCCGGTAATCAGCCGTTCGATATGACCTGAAAAGGATGTAAGATCGATAAAACGCGGCTAGCAGCCTGGTTCTCGGACGTTTTTCTTTGCGGAAACAAAGTTCCTGTTGGTTCGATTACTTTTACGCGCATCGTCCCACCAAACCTGCCACTCTCCTTCCTTTCTCTCTTTCTCCTAGAGAGAAAGCTCCAGTAGTTACGAGTTTTCGTTTCCGCGAGACTCGTTGTTTGAAAACTATGATTGATCGTTCCGGTGTGTCCGGTCATACTTACACGAACGCCAGCTTGTTTCATTCCTTTGGTAATGCCTTCCCGTCGAATTGTTTAAACACCGCTCGTTTACGAGGTCGTTTCGTCGCGGTCCGGAGTAATGCGCTTAAATTATAAGTTTATCGCGGAACTTGGTCGAACAACGGCAATGTTCTTCGAGCGTGAAGTATGTTGAATAATTTGTTGGCGAAATATTCGTGTCGCTCGTAAAATTAGCACGTTGTTTGGAAGTAGGATGAATCGCGGTATTTTTAAAAATAGTCTTCACTTTGGGAAGTCGTAAAGGAGCCGCTATGGTTTCATAATAGTATATATACATACATGAAGGTGTTGCGTACGAAAGAGATAGCGGTAGTTGGCAGATTATTCGCTCGAAAGTAACAACTCGCGGTTAAGATTTGATTGGAGCAAACGATTTCATATTCGCCGATCTAATAAATCCGACGAAAAATAACTTATGGATACTTTTGAACGCTAGTGTACATAGTTATTCCCTGGTATTACCGTGTTCAGCCGCATCAATGTGTATACTGTATACTAATGGAGGAACCAAGCCCACGGGCCACGATCACGGATGGGTGCGGCATTCTACTTGGGCTAATGCGTGGGTGTGCCGCGCGCGTAACACTGCCTTAAGTAATTGTTTATTGCCGTGTCGGCCACTCTTCGATCCCCCTGGCATCGTTTCCTCGAAACGGCAGGACCCTCCCAGGTTGGGGCTTTATCGCGTCGCACGGTTATCCAGCACGGCGTTCGCGTAATATCGTGCTTCCCGTTCATCCATCGGGATATGCGTGTCGGCCGGCTGTGCGCCTATCCCGTCGCGATAGCACGAATATTGGATGTGGCGACCTAGCGACGTGTACCGCTTCGCGAGAGGGCACCCCTATGTGACTCTGCTCCACGGGGCACCAGGTGACTCTACC
Organism: Bombus pyrosoma; assembly: GCF_014825855.1. NCBI lineage: Eukaryota > Metazoa > Arthropoda > Insecta > Hymenoptera > Apidae > Bombus > Bombus pyrosoma. The sequence goes on along the minus strand of NC_057782.1, from coordinate 10,793,565 downwards.
CGCGGAGATAAAGGAAAAATGCTGGGAAAAGGTGTCTTCGTACGGAGACTCCTTCTCAAAGAAATTGAATTTCGAAGTCTTGTAGGTGCTTGTGTGTTCTATATATATTCTAGTTTTTTTTCCCCCGAGAGCCTCTGACGTAGTCACGACATCGCTGATAGGTTTGAACGTTTGCGCTTATGGGAACATATTTTCGTTCTCGCATATGGAAATTTTAACCGTAATATTTTACTTTAGACCGTGGCCTGGAACGGATTACGTCTAAATGTACAAATATACCTATTTCGATGTACCATTTACGTACATTCTAACGTATCTGTGTGGTGCCTAGCAGCCGTATAGAGGAGAGATACATCTTAGCTGACGCGCTTCTTCCCGTGCATATATCTTCGAAGATGAATTTCTCGGGATCCGCGGGGATTTTTACTCGAAATTTAGGATTTCGTATTAGGAGAATACGACGCGTAACATTACCAAGATATGGAAGCTCGTACGATGCGTGTACCGGTTATTTTTTAAACTCACGGCATACAGCCGTAATATAGTCTTTTATCGGGGTTTTGAAGCTAATCGAATGGTTGCGTGGGGCTCGGCAGCGATATTTTATGGCAGGCTTGTTCATGGATCGGTACATGTACTGATTGTGTATTTGCCAATCGTATATCGCCGGTCGTATATTTGCCAAACTTAGATAAATTTCACTCGAAATACAAGTAAAGGCTAACTATTCGAAATAACGAGTCACGTCGACGCAATACGCGGTTATAGGGGATTAAAAAGCTACATTCTACCCTTATTATAATAGAAAACATGGTAACAAAAGAGAAACAAACGATTCCAATTAATCCGAAACTGCTGAAAACATCGAAAGAACAACGAAACGACCAATGTTCCCTTGGAAATTCCAAAGTGGTCGTCAACGAGATTACGCGGCTCGTTACCAACCGCTTACAATGTTCATTTGCCAGCGTCAATACGCGTACACGCGCCCCAATGTGCATCCTTTATTCCTCGATTGCTGCGGGGTCGAGTCACGTGGATCACGTGTTTACAGCGTGCACACCAACCAGCTCGGACTAATTAGCCGATACGCCGTTTAATTGTTTCATCTGTCAATGGCCTCGAACAGCCTTAAACTCCGCGCAACAATAATGCCGATCAAGGCAACAAAGCCAACCGGCCAAAGGAGTGGCCTGTGTGCCGACTGGAAAAAAAAAAAACAGAGGAAAAAAGATGAAAATCGATTGAGCGACCACGTGAGGGTCGCTCGCCTAATCGACGCCCCATGTTGCGCAATCTAATGCGAATATAATCGTGGAGATCGATTATTACGTAAAGCCCGATATTCACTCGGACGATAGATTAGAACATTGTCCTGCCAGAGATTGAGTCTGTGTATTGGTTGTTGCTAACTCGATGGGTCGCATGCTGTAGTTAATAGTCGGATGGAAATTAGCAACGTTTACGTTGATTGGCTGATTTGATGATTAAAATTTCCTAATTGTTGGATAAATGCAGAGTGAAAAGAGACCGGAGCGTCTTTGCTATCTTTGGCAGGTGTCTTTTTTGTACTTGTACATTTTCCAATATTTTTCTTTTTTTTTCTATACGTATACTTATTATCGCACCATAAGATCTCGTCTACGAATTTCCAACGAGTACTCCGTATTAAAAACGTTATATCAAACAAAAAGACCCTATATTGAAACTAATTTTTCGCTAATAATATTACACGCCAATCTTGCGGAGACGGCTGAATATCTTTTCCCGCATCAGCTACATTGGGTCATCGATGTGAATATTTTACGGCGAATCTTCATTAGCAAGCTACGCTGAAATTTTTTCGATACGTCTATTCCCGCGTGTATTTCCCACTGCAATCGATAAATTCCTGCTACCAAAACACGCTGCAATTAGCAAACAATGGAAAAATTGCTGTGAATTTGGGGAAAATATCACGGTGACTGGTTTGCAATTATACAACTGCCAGCATTTTTATCGATGAACATACGAGCACCTTTTTTTTTTACTACGATTTATTTCGAATAACGATATCGACGATTAATAGAACCAAAAGGGAACAGAAGCCAACTAATGCCTGGATATATTCAATGTTATATCCATATGTTGCATCCATTGAACGAGGTGGAGATGTTAGGGTTGAACGTTCCAGCCTACTGAATATCTAACGTTGCGTTGATTTATAAAACGAATTGCTGATCTCATCAACCATTAACACAGACGAGTATACCAGGAGCAATATCTGTCCGAACTTAGTGTTTCATCGATTGACAGAAGTTTGTAATAAATTATTCTCTTGCAATCTGCTACAAGCTCCTCAAACATTGATGCAAATAAAACGATAACGGTGTCATACGTACATATGCATGTCTTTTTATCGAAAATATTGTAATTAATGGAACGTGATAAATTCGTGGAATGATCTATTTCTAACCGTAATAAGCTATCAAATGGTAATTATATGTAATCACTACGAGCTATACATACGTTGTAAAGTAATTGTTCCCAGTTCCAAAATTAATCAAATTTATTACCGCGGTTACATTGGGAACCTTCTGTACCAATTTTGACGTGATATATAGGCCGATATTTGGAAATTATCGCCTCTGTAAAAGCTATAACTTTTGTGGTAAAATGATAACGAAGCAAATTCTGGAATTCTACCAACATATTCATTAAAGATCTATATTACGGTGTATGGTGTTACCCAAAAAATTGTTATCGGAGAGAGAGAAATAAATTTATGATTTTATAATTTCCACATTTATGTTATAAAGTTTTCGAATAACAACGATTTATTCAATTTCTTTCAACCAATCTGATATTAATTGTACAATTTGTCAAGGAAAGATGTCGGTTATTATTCTCTGATTGGATATTGTATGATTAATATTATGCAAATGAAATAAATTATTGATATTTCGAAATTCGTACGCGATGCGAATCGAGCGAATGAAATTATTTATCACGATTATTACACAAGCGATTAAATAACGCAATCGAGTTGTAAGAAATTCGTCTAATTTCCCCGCGGTTGTTGAAATAGAGTAAGATACTAGAAAATTAATAATATTATCTAGCGAGTTACCTTGCTTTGTGAAACAATCAGTAACACGAGTGCGTAAATAGAGCTCCACCTAAATAGAGCTTTGAAACGAACTATCGCAAAAGAGTTGCGCGAGCTGACAAAAATTTTTCTTCGACAACTTTGTTACACGTTTGTTACAAAATACGGTTAATAAATATCGATCGATTCGTTTCTCGTAATTCATGGATCATCGTATTCAACCGTGTCTGCCAGATCTGGACAATCGTTGTTATTCAGGATGTATAATTTTGTTAACATCGCGAACCGAACAATGGAGTGCTAACAGGCGCCGAAATCATCGGAATATGATGGAAAATCACCCTTCATAACGCATTCGAATTAGAATAATTGCGTATTGTTACAGCTGCGCGTGTAACGTGTAATATTATCATTGAACGAGTAACATAATTAATGCGCATTATCCATCATTGTGAGAGGTATTGCAAGAAGTAAGCGCATAAGTAAAAAGGATAAGTATGCGAAAGGCGTGTCAAAGATATGTCTCCTCCTACTTTTTGAAACCTTACAGTACATACTTACATATTGATAAGAGAGAACTGAAACGAAATCGTAAGATATTTTCCTTTGAGTATCGGAAGTTGACGAGGCAATATACGACCGTCCTCGTGTATTGTAAGAAACGAGACGAGCCGCGAATAATGTTTAATTGCAAAGACCACATTTTCCCAAGGACAAACGTGACTACTTATTTATCAATCTGTCTATCATCGTACTATGTAATTACTGGCGCGAGCGTGCACGAAAATGAGATCTCCGACTTCGTTAAATTCGTTTTATCGTCTCTTTGTCCTTCGTCGGCTATAATAAATGGAATTTTCGATTACTCGCTTCTTGCATAAATTGAAACGCTTTGATAACGGAAACAAGTTAACTTGACGTTGTGTTAATTACGACACTGATTATAAAATTATCCAATCGCAACGACACATCCAATCGCATCCAATTACAGCTATTATGCCCGGAAGAGAATCAAAACGTCAAATAAGTTGATCCTTTTGGGGCTTTAACCTTGACAGGTTGTCAGGGGCCAGGTGGAAGGAAGGAAGAACGGAAGGAATGTGCGACGAGTCGTGACCAGCGGAAGGCGGCCAGTCGACGATACATTTCCGGTGGTCGGCGGCCACTTGGAGCAAGTTTGCCCCTTGATCGTGGACAATAACGTGGGCGAGGACCGCTCGTTACACGCTACATGCCCACGAAGGATATGGATAGACGAGCGTCCTCAGCGCAGTTGGCATTCGTGACACGCACCATCGATGACATGAGCCACCATGGGATCCATCGCTTCGCCGCACCGCACCGCACCATGTCGCCAGGAATTACGATTCTCTATAGGCGCATTTATGCACCGAAATCGACGACGAACCCCGATGTCTCCACGTACGTGTCGAAACGTTTCATTTTATTATTACACATTTCTTGTTAGAAGAGTCTCTGAGCGTCGAATCTACGAGATGGAGAATCGATTCGAGGGAAAGATTTGATATCCTCGGGAAATATTTTATAATATATTTTTCTTAATATTATAGTACTTGCGCATATTCGATATCAGAGCAATTATTTTCTCTCTCTCTCTCTCTCTCGATGAATCTTTGTATTAATATATCTAGCTATCGCCATATTGTTGCGATAGTTGAATCCGACGATTAACGCGTATGGAGAACCACCGAAGCAAAGGGACGAATTATTTCGTTGGCTTCGAAATAACCGGAAATAGGATTCCGAATAAATTACGGTCGGTTAATCGAAAGTGGTTCCTCGAATCGCACGAGGTATGTAATATTTAACCTTTTGGTCGCTCCATCAGAACACTTTAATCTTGTAAAAAGGATCGGGAGAGCTAGCCACGCTAAATCATCCTCCCTCTTTCACCTTATCGTGACCTATCAAATATCATCCAGACATTGATTTCAGAGATTGCACAAAAAATAGAGTTTCGTAATCGCAAGAAAAACTTTGCGCAGAATTTATGTAAACCCTGTTAAAGCGTATAGAGCAACTTGCGTGTAGAAATTTTTATGACTCGATCAATTTATAGATACGTTCACCGCCAAAAGGGTTGTCAGGGTTTGTTACTGCCATTTTATAAGCTATACCTTGTCGGTAATATTTCCGTGAGATACTTTACAATTTCGCAAAAAGTTGTAGATCCACAGAAATGAAAGAAATTTCGATGTGGAAACTTTAGTTATTAAATAAATTAAAATCCTCCTTACGTCGAAAGGTTCGCGGAAGTTCCTGTTCGAGGGATATCGAACAAAGTTATAAAATTTATTTGCACGTAACTCGCCTCTGATACGTATTCATAAACTCTATTATACCGTCTACCATCGCTGCTGTTCGTTATTGACGTATAATCAATGAGCTTCGATGACGTGATAGCCACACGAATCCATTGCACAATGTACAGCTAAGTATACTGGGAGAAACCGTGAAATAATTCTTATTTTATTCGAACACGACGTTTGCTCGTGCTAAAATAACATAATAGACAAATAGAAATGCTTAAGGAAGAGAAGTAATAATAAATTCTACATAATATTTAAATTAAAAGGTATGTACGATGATCCGTTTTTACAGAATTATGCAATTCTTCAGTTCCAAAATATCGAGAAAATTCTGCATATCTACCAATCACGAGTACGAATATATTCTCTTGGATGGAAAAGTTCCTCTTCTAAAATAATTTCCATTCTGGCTATTAAATTTCTTGGTGCAGCGTAGACCTGCGTACGCGTCCGCTTCGGAAGAAACATCGAGAAGTTTAATTTAAAGGATCTTTTGTTTGAACACGATTTGAAATTCACGATTCTACCGAGGATCCTTTCGATCGTAGCAACGTCGGTATCGATAATGCGAGATATCTCGTCGTTCGTCTTCCCTCTATCTGTCGGATCGAGTTACTCTTCTTCTTTTTTCCCCTATCCGAGTTTTACTTTTTCTCTTTTTAAGTTTCCCTTTTCTCCCTATTCTCAATCGTCCCATACTCTTCCCTCGCATAGATTCTCTCGCTTCCTTTTTTTCCATTCTCTTCCTTTCTTTTTCTTCCCTTTATTACGTCGTGTCCCTTTCTCATTTATTATCCCGCCCCGCTCTCTCACACGCTCGTATCGCGACAGCTCTCTCCTATATTTTGTTATATTTCGTTTGTCTGGCCTTGCAAGCCCTTTTCTTCATTATCGTCTTTTCGTATCTGCTCTTGTAACAATAATAATTTCATTGCATACGTTATTACATATATTATACAATATGTATTATCTATATTAAACAAGTACGTCTACGACGATAATATAACTCTATACGTTTTCAACTTGTTTCGCGTTCTAAATTTCACGTTTCTTCAAAACTCCGTCTGCTTACACTTAAAAATTCGGATTTACCTCTCCTCTCTTCTTTTCCTTCTCGTTCTTCTTTATTTCTTCGGTATATAAAGTTTTTTTACGTCTCGTAGCAAACTTTTTCCCTCTATTGTTTCTTTCGTGCAACTTCATAGTTCTCTCTTGGTCTTTTTTATTTTTCTAGGTCTTCCCTATACGTTTGCTGCTCATTCTATATTTTCACGCCATTTACTTTTCTTTTCAAACTCATTATTCCATGTTCTACCGTTTTATCTCGTCGAATATCTCCCCTCTTATCTCGATCATCCTCCTTTTCATGTTTCCACTTTCTTCTTCTCTGCCTTCTTCCTATCGCGTCAAATTTGTTCCGTTCTGCTCTCTCTCTCTCTCTCTCTCTCTTTGTCTGTCTGTCTGTCTGTCTATCTGTCTGTCTCGGTTCGTGCATTCTTCCTCGCCTTCTATCACGCAAAAACCCTTTCTTCCCTTGCCGCGGTTCTTGTCTCGTTAAATTCCATCGTCTCGTCCTTTCGGCCACCCTTTCGCGCTCCTTCTCTGTTCTCCTTGGCAGGCTTCCCTCTCTGTTTTCTGCCCTGTTCACCCGTGTCTCCCGAGGGAGTGCCAGGAAGCGGCGCTATTAGCTGGCGTAACTCTAGCCTTGTCCGTCCGAGGATAATTGCGCGGGCTAATGGTTCCTTTTTTCCTGTTCGCCTCGGAGCATCGACCAGGTAAAAAGACGTCTTGCGACCTAGGAATTTAAACACGCGCCACGAGGGAGGTCTGACCACGATATCCTTTCGTTACTGGCTCCGGAAGGGCTTCCTCTTTTGCGTACGATCACGGAATTCGAAAACAGATGCCCGGTATTCCCGGCGTATCGCGGTTCGTTTCCCTTTAATTGGCCGGCAGACTGTCGGTTGCGCCTCGTGCTTGCGGAAGAACAATCTCCAACGAGATGGTCTGAATTCTCTCACGGATGTCCTTTTACCAAGTCGTCCTTTCTTCTCACTAGACGATTCCCTTCTTTGTTTTATTTTATCCACGCCTATGTCATTTACCACTTGGATTGCTCGATTCGATAGGAGAAATTGGGCCGATTAGACGGAAAAGGGCACGTCTCGCCGATTTCAATGACCACGAAATATGTTGTCATGTAATTAGCGAAATTGGAAAATGTTCCGTTGACTGTAATCGTTCCATACGTTAACGTAGCGGTGTTCCGCTTGAAATTTTCAAATTCGTCGTTAAAATTAAATAAGATATTGGAATGTAAATCGACCAGCGAATTTATACGTCGATTTTCCCATAGCAAAGGCTCCAAAATCGTATTTATGATACATATCACGAACTAATGAGATCGTACAATTGCGCGACACTGCAACGCCGATATTTCAAGTGGCGCGCTCCGAGCGTAGCAACAATCGGGTCCGCTATACTTTTATAAATACAACACGGAACTGTCGCGACGTACTATTCTCGCATTAAATAATTAGCCCGACGGGTGCGTGTAAATAATTAATTTGGTCTCGTTTCTGAATGAACGTTAATTAAAACGGCAGAGAGGAGTGCGGCGAAACGGTCGGGCCCGGAATTTTCAACGGTGCCATCGGAAGTCGAGCAGTCGTTATCGTTTCACCGAAAACACTTGGCAAATAATTATCCATTTTTAAGCTACGCGGAATATGCGATTCCGAGCGCATGATAAAATTTTAATGAAACGTTAGCGCGACCGGCAAATTTCAATTATTAACGAAGGACCGTTTGTTAACGGATGGAGAGAGACCGCTTCCAGTGGGTTTTCTTGACAACGAAACTACTTGTCGATACGTCTGGTACATCGTTGAAGTGCCAACGAAATAAATAGACGCGAGCGAGGTATGACACGTGGTAAATTTACTAAATAGTAAATTTATCAAGATCTTCTTTAAGTTGAAAGCTCGTTAGAAACAAGTGTAAAGGCTTAAAAGAAAATAACGCAGCATTCGATTACACGGGTTATTCGGAAGAAAAATAAGAAACGTGGAACTAGAATCGGGCAATCTTCGGACGAGCATTCTCTCTCGGTGGTCTTGCATTACCACGAACCTCCGGATTATGGGAAGTCTCTGATTGGAGTTCCATAGGTACACGGAACGGTGTCGCGGAACCCGCCCAAAACCGGTAGCCGTATTACCATACAGATTGCCGTCGACTGTTATACTCACCGAACCGGGGAATCTATGAATCCGACTAATCATAAACGTACAACTAACCGAGGCTAATCTGCCGCGCGGCAATTCGGAATTTTACTGTCAGACCGAAATACGACCGGCATTCGAACGGCGAACGGGGAATGTTTTGAAGGCATCCCTGGAATATTACGATACGGTTAAGATCCGGGCATTGGGCTTGAAATGGTCCTGGGACAACCACCGCTGGATTTATCGACGAATTACAACGAACGGTACAGGCGTGTCGACGTTCATCGATGTACGCGATTATTCCGTACGTGTACGGCAGGTGTTTCGATGCTTAATTCGCCATAGAAAAATAATGAAAAAAGTTCAGGACGACTCTCTGTGAAAAAATATAGTATCGCGTAAAAGTTTCGGGTCGTTTATTCGATGAAAATTTTCAGAAAGAGTTCTCCAGCTGCGGTTTATCTTTTATCAAAATATTTCAAAAGTTAGGTCCCTGACAATTGCTGAACATCGAACGTTGTGCTTTCGACGATCCATTTGCTCAGACATCGCAATGCGTTTACTATAAAATAGAGACAGAAATGTAACATTAAAAGAAGACGTAAAACGAAGGAACAGAGAGAAAAAGGCGATCAAATATTAAATTGGCAATGTCTGCCTTGTTCTCCCCTCGTGACGACACGGTTGCTTGCCGAGGGTCGGCCATAACCCTCGGACATAACCGAGGAAATCACTTGGAAAATCCTCGATGAATTCACAATGAACCGGCGGTTGGTACAACACGTTCATCCGTCACGACACCCCGGAGAATTTCTCTTTTTCCAACCTACGTCCGCTCTCCAATCCTGCCTCTGTCCTTTTCATTTTCCTCTCGGCAGTCTAATTTTTTCTAATGCAAACTCCCCCTTTTTACATACTTGTGCCTCGACCATCGTCTTACCACTCTTTACCCTCTAACTAGTTTCTACGCCAGTCCATTTTCCAACCTTCCGTTTCCAGCTCATAGGATCTCCTCCTTTTTTCTTCCTCTTTTTTTCTTCTTTTTTGATTAAACGCAATAAGCAGTCGGAGTTGTAATTTCGAGGAAAACAGTTTTGAATAGAAAATTAAGAGCTTTCCGGAATATCATTTTTTCTGCTATGAAAATTACTCGATGAAATTTGATATTCGAAGAATCTACAGAGAGAGAAAAACGTTGCAAAAAATCGAATAATAATGCAACTTTTTTATGAACGTCGTCGTAGTCCAATAGGTCGGTGAGAGCTTCGGCAATATTGAAATTGCAGCTACTTTCGTGATCGAAATTCGTTCCCTTTTCATCGCTTGACAATACGCAAAAATTCACGCTTCGACGATCGGTTATTTCAGACGAGCACTTGCATCGTCGAATACAGGGATTCTATTTTCTAAAAAGGGCGAGGCTAACCACGGGATAAGGACAATTCGGTTCTATTCTGCTTCTTCCCCGCGTTTGTTTTCGTGTTCGTGTTCGCATTCCTTTAATTATAACACTTTCACACCCTACGAAATGCCTTAAAAGTATTAAACAGGTATTTTTCTACCATGTTCTTCTATCACGGACTAAGCCCGATGTAATATTCCGGCAGATCTTGAGGAATCCTAAGAAATTCGACGAATTAATCATAGAACGTTCGGTTCGACGTTTCCTTAAATATTCTTATTTCAGCGGGGCGCAATCGATTTCGCATTCTATCTTTCGTTCGTTTCGTCGCTAACGTTCCTCCGGTCGTTTTCCATTCTCCTTCCACCCTTTCTTTTTCACTTTCTTGCTCGTAGGAATGATGTCGTTAATCACCGGCTATTTTAATACGATCTCCCCTTCGTGTTCGCTCTCGATCGGACGCATTATATTTAGTGGGCGATCACGTGCACCGGTCTCAGCGCACCTTTAAAATGCATAATGTCGAACGGTAATAAGAAAATCCATTGTCGGGGCGAAACCGTGCATAATGACGTAGGAAATTAAACGAAATCTTTCATTCGCATGATCGTGATAAATTTTCTTAAAAGACTGCTCTTTCTGCGAAAAAGAATACCACCTCCTCTTTTTCTATCTATTTAAATTATTTTTTTTCGACCAAAGATTAACGTTATAATCAATATTATTCAGTTATTATACAGATAATTTTGATGTCGTGGACGTGCCGCAGCATGTTGGAAAGGAAGTACAAATATTAACCACAAGAACGACGACGAAATCACTTTTGGGATTAAAGATAGTCAGTCCCATGTTTCAAGCAGAACAGGCGCGGCAAAACATTTTTTGCATATAATATTCATTTTCTAATCAGCGGTTATAATTTCTTATTTTAATTGGCAATCCAAAAACTATCGCGTAACTTCTATAAAACATTCATTCGACTTCAGTATATGTAATTTTATGATCGATGATTATATCGATTTGGAACTATTAGACGGCGGTGTATATGGGTACTACATTTCGTTACTACATTTTCAAAGGTCGCTTCAGGTTATCAACGATTGCTGCACGGCCGTTCGATATCGCTTTTCGATTCCCTACCAAACCATCGAAACAACAGCGGCAGCAACGCAACACCGATAAACATCCTGCAACTCCATCGAGTCTCTCGACGTTCGTTCCACGTAACGCCAATCTCCGTTTCCATTGCACTGACCGGAATTCGCGTCGAATACAGGAAGTCGAGCGTAGAAACGCTCGAAAAACCGAACACTTACGTAACTTTTACCTTGTTCGGTGTAATCGCCCCTGGTGAAAGCTCGTGAGCTCCGTGGAAGCATAACCGTCCCGTTTATGAAACGTTTCACGGCGTAGATTTACGCCGATCGTGCCTTGAGAAACGAAGGGCGACACGCAAATTGAACGAACGTTTAGCGACGCTTCGTCGAGCGTGGCCGGCTGCAGGGTCATGTCAATATTTAAATTAATCCTCGGCCAGCGTGGCCAACTATGCCGTTAAGTTATATTCTCTTCGACGTGGCGAGAGCCTCTCGTCGCGATCTCTTCTCTTCACTCCGACGACCACCGAGTTTCTCTCCCACCCTCCTCCCTCGGTTCTATTAATCCTGCCTTCGTTGGCTTCCTGTTCGACCCGCGCGCCTCTGCTTTCGTCGTTTTTTCTCGAGAGTCAGCTTCGAATAGCTCGCTACGAAATAGGCGACCGATTCGTATTCCTATACTTTATTCTCCGTTGACAAGCAAAATTTCATCCACGAATTCTACTTCGATCATGGAGGACTTTGCATATTTATATTTTAGTCTCTCTCGTCGTACTTTGCATTTCCACTCGATACACTTTTTTTATATTTCTTCTACGCATCTCTTCCGAAACTTTTGTCTACTTTTAATTTCTTCGTACCTTTTCTCATCTCGCCACTCGGTTCTTCGATTCCCTTCTCCCGTCATACAATTTCTTTATTTCATTGTTTTCTCCCATCCTCGCTTTCTATTTCTTCCCCTTATTTCTTCCCCGCCCTTTCGCTGTCGTTACTTTTGCTCCTTTCATATTTGTCCTATTGTACAAAATAATCCAATAAAGATGGAGAAGAAGAGAGATACAAGTAAGAAAGGGCTGTCATCTTCTAGAAGCGGTTGAAACGAAAATAAACGAGGAACGGACTACTCCATGATTTTTATTTATTTTCATAATTGTTACAAAACTTGGGATCTTGTGTATCAACTGTAGTACATCTTCTCCACTTCCCTTCTCGTCACTCTACTTTCTCATTCTCGTTTCTACTCTTTTCACGTTCGTGCCCCGTTCATATCCTGAATTTTTCAACTATTTCCAATCCCTACGTCCCCTCTCGTTCCTTTTAATCTTCCTACCGCCGTCTCCCCCTCGTCCTCCGATTCCCTTTCGCTTTTCCAAGATTCTGTCTTTTCCCAATGTCTCAGCCGCTTCAATACCCATGGGATCATCTTTCCTCTCTCGTTCCGAGACATCGTCTTTCTCCCCGTGGCTTAATTTTGGAAGCGATTAACACAGCCCGCGAACCAAACCCCCGTTTCTGCCCTTATTGAACGTAACCCCGACCTACCGTCTTTTAGGGGAATCCAGTTATGAAAATGATCGTCTCGGATTAAGCAAGAAGTTTCACGTGGCGCCACATGTATTTTCCACGAAATATATCTCGTATATTTTTTAATTCTGTAGCTATGCAGAATGATCGTTCTAACGCGATGTACGATCTTTCGCTCGTTCGTGGCCACGCAATAAAATATATTATATATTTTTGACAATAACGAACATATAGAATAAAAAATCTTCGTGTTTACGTATAATATAAATTTATACGTTTTTCCTGTTTCAATTAAAATTGGCTTTCTTTCGAACTAACGAGGATTCGTTTCTCTATAATTTATCACGCGGCTCGCGTACCGATGAACGTTTCTCCATTCGATCCAATTTCATTTTTCCTCTATTTTTTAACAATCCGCAGAAATCGCTGACCGAGCGAATTGGAGATTTTTCTGGTCTACTTCGTCTTCGTTGATGGACAAAGCGATAGGACAGTTCGAATTTCGTCGTCGTCCCCGTAGTAATTCCATATGGGTGCGCGCGCGCGCCAGGAGGGACTTCTGCCAATCGAGTTCTGTCCGACTCTCGAATCGAATTACGTCCCAACGCGGCCGTAGTTTTTCCCGATCGTGCATTTATTTATCGGGGAGAAGCATCCGCTCGGTGTCGTGGCAAATTTCGCCCACGAAGCCAACCAGTTGGAAAAAAGAGGCACCGTTCTTCCGACGCGTTCCGGGAGAACATTAATTTCTTCGTTACTTTCCTATTTCCTGCACGTTGAGATTTTCCTGTCTCGCGTGCCCCCGACTCGTTACAACTCAGTGTAGAGCAATATTTGGCCTAATTAACGATTAACGATTAACGATTAACGATTAACGATTACAATTAGGATCAACTATTCAATCTTTGTTCGACTGAGCTAATTATTAGATCGTTAAATAATTTAATCAATGTTAAAGTTCGACACGCGTCTCTTATTTTCCATGTTATATATTTTTGCTTATTACGGTAACGTTATTTTATACGCATCGTCGTGGTAAACTTATTGGGAGATTTTAACGCGAAAACAGGAAATTGGTATAAACGTTGTATAAATATTCTTAACCCCAACAGTGGTACGACGTACTCGTTGCCTGCGGGCTATCAACACGATTAGCTTAACACCATCGACGACATGATAAGTCGAGGCGCCGGAAATTAGAAGATAACTTACTAAAACTGCTTTCCGATCGATTCTTGTCAGCCTAAGGCTATTTGCGACGAAGCCGTTTCGTTGGAAAAAGACCCGCCCATTATGCGTTATTTCGCTTCAAATAACTCCGAGGAACTAGCCGCGCAAAATACCTTTACACTACCCTTTGACCGGTTTTACCATTGTCAAGTTCATCCGCTCTCCATTTACAAAAATATTTTTTCTCTTCAACTGAAATTTTTCACCTGCAGCTAGATTTCGGTTCGTTCCTCTCAACATCGTTCGGCATCCTCTGTTTTTCCAAACTCTCGACACCTCTTTCCGCTCATTCGCTCTCGCAGCGTAACAGTTAAATCCTCGTAATAGCGTTGCTCATTCCGGTTGCAGCTTCTTCTCGTCGGTGCGCAAGTCACCTCCTACCATCCCTCTAAAACACTCGACCTTCGTGAACTTTTGGAAAGCCAGACTAACAGGCTCACCCAATTAAACACACGCCAGAAATCGTTGCCAAAATTCGAGTTGCTTCAACGTCGACCCCTTAATTCCCCGTTCCTCTCGCGTGTCTGCGGAGAAGGAAAAATCGTTCGCCTCGATCATCCCTTCACTCCTCTCCCCACTCCCTATCGAACGCAAGCTGTATAGACGAGGATTTTTTTTTCTTTTTTGAAAACTGCCTGGCCGCTGCTGCGTGCAACTTGTACGGACTATTTTAGCCAGCTGCGTTCGGTTCGATGTTGTACCGCGTCTATTGATCGGAGCTCAGAGAAGCATAGAGTTACAGGCCAGTGGCGTCGGCCTTTTCACCCCCTGCCGCCAACCCCTAACGTTCCATCGTTCTCTCCCTCCCTCGGTCGACTATCTACTTCTCTTTCTGGTCACTTCTCAGCCTAGCACGCTCTGTCTATTAGTTTCTCTGTTTCGCTATCTCCGTTATATATATTATATATATATATATATAACGTGTATATATGTGTGTGCGCGCACGTGTATATATATACATACATATAGATATTTCTCGCTCTCTCGTTCCGTCGCAGTGGCGAGGACTGCACTATCCGAATTCCATTTCCGTCCAATTACGATTCATCCCCGTTTCAAAGCGGCAGTCACGCTGCGTTCATCTGTGACGCGCGGTCGTCAAAAACGAACGTTTGTCACCCTCGTGCTCGTCATCATCGTCACCCTCTTGGCCCACTATTTTTCGATGACGAATGCTCGACTCTTACCGCTCGATTCGAAGGAACGTTCATCGCCGCCGCTAATGGCTGCGTGTCGATTCGAGGATCACGACTAATCGAGGGATGGCTCTTCGACCCTCTTTCGCGATTATTCTCGACTCTCTCCCGAAAGGAACAATAGGAACGAGGTGGTAAGGTTCCATTCAGAGACAGGTGTCGTTTAAGATCGAACGAATGGAAGGAAGAGAAAGATCTTGGGGTACTCGTTATCTTTTATCCCTTGACGACAGAACTTTCCGATCGGTCTAGAACATCGATCGTTGATCGCCAGGTTCGAAATAAAACTGAACGAAATTCCACTCGGACAAAGAGAAAAACAAGGGACTAAAAAGGATAGAAAAATTGAATACGAATATCATAGGCTTTATTCTGTCAGTTATCGTGTCAAACATAAAAAAACAAACTGTTTATATATTCAAAGTTCGAAATTTCAAGATCCACCCGTGCAAATCGATCGATGATCGTCGAATTTGTAAAAAAATTGTCACCCGAATTTCAATTATTCGCGAGAGGCAAGTCCATCGATATATTTCCCTCTCGGCCTGTTGAATTTCGGTCTTTTCACTCGATGATCATTTTTCGAAAAGCGAAGCGCGAAATATATGCGCATTCTGATGTTTTCCGGATCGGACTTGGATGCATGCACGCCACGAGCAAACAAAATCAACAATGCGATGTAAACGAGTTTCCACGACGAACAATTTCACCACTGCGAATCGACATTATCCCGTGAAACGTTGATTACGTTAACTGTGCGTAACTTAAAGTTGTATATTCTGATTATTATATTTTTAGCTTTATACGCTCTGACAACTTGCGATTGCTTCCTGCTTGCACATCTATAAGCGCCTGGCTTTCGCAGGCAATTAATCAAAAAAGATTCAGTCTCGGTAATTAGGAGAACATAATTTCTATGTCGCATCGAGTGCAATATGCATTGATATCCAATTTCAATGAAATCCTTCGCTCGAGCCTTCGGCTAACCAACGTACACGTTATAAATTTTTAGGCTGCTTCCCTTTCGCGTTTCATATACCAAACCAGTCTCCGCTCGAAACAATAAGATCCGATACCGAGAAGAATCGAACGATCCTCCGTTCTTTCTCCTTTTTTTTTTTATCTTTCATTCTGTTTACGCCAATTTATCGATGATATATCGTCGGACCCAATCATCCAATTAAGCGCCCACGCCTCTGCTTGCGTCTTTACTGAAAAAGTAAGTTGTTGATTGGCCGCCTACACGTATCGACCGACCGTCGAGCATAGTGTGGCTGTATTATCGATAATACAACGACATATTATCGATGAGCAGGTTTCGTTGATTTCCGGTGAATTATCGCCAACCACGATCGCCGATTTTGGTCCTTGTTCAGGAGCAAACCGTAATTGCGTTCTAGTACGTACTTCGTTCCCGAATTAGGTCGTGAAATTGCTAAAAAAGTTCACAGTCGTGGAACGAACCAAAGATGGAACAACAAGGGAGAATCGGTCGGATAGAGGATATTTTCGGTGCGACCGATTTTCATCGATTCGTTTTGCAAATTATTCTCGACCGTGTACAGTTAGCAGCGGCGAGCGAGATGTAATCTTCGGCGAAACGTCTGGCGAAACGCGAAAAAGTAACGTAAAAGACGGTAAAATTGATTCGGTTTTGGTAGAAATCGAACGCATCGGGCGACAACAGGAAAATGAAACTGCGCGAAAGCGAAATACATCGTGGAAGGACTAGGTTGCAGCTGGCTAACGGCACAATCGTGTTTCTGTCTTGCTGTAACTGTAAACGATCGTCGCTCGAGCAACGAGCAATTGACGTCCGGCTTCGCGACAATTTCCACCTGATGCCGATACATATTCGTTTTTAGTTGGATTATGCTGACCGCGTTACGGCCGTTTGCCCTGGTAATCTGGTGCGCCCTTTGCCAATACCGACTGGGAATTTGCGAGCGCTCCGATCGATAATAATTGATTCGAGATTACCAAATCGGCCGTGCCGCCCCAGTTCGTGATTGGGGAACAGATGCGCGCCACGTTCGATCGAATCCAGCAGAAAAAATCGTGTTAAGTGCTCGTCGCGTGGAAATTACGGGGTGAGTAACCATCGCTTCGCTTCGCGCTTCGTCGCGAACCAATTGATCGACTAAGTTAGTTTTATATCCAGATTGTTTTCAGATTGTTTCGAAAGTTACAAAGTGTCGCGAGCGCAAATTT
The DNA here is from genome assembly GCF_014825855.1 of Bombus pyrosoma. NCBI lineage: Eukaryota > Metazoa > Arthropoda > Insecta > Hymenoptera > Apidae > Bombus > Bombus pyrosoma. The sequence continues at coordinate 10,776,260 of NC_057782.1, read as the reverse complement.
CGTTTGTAACTGAAGTAAAAGATGACGACTTGAAACGAAAGAATAAAAAAGATTATCGAACGACAACGTATAAGGAGATAACGATACTTGCCCGGTACGATAGTTCGCAGGACCGATATTATCGTGGAACCACGATCGACTACCACGATAGATATTGTTCCGCAGGTTAAGCGATACAATGGCGAACGAACAGAGCGTTACAGATTTCGGGCAACGTTGGCTGTTTTCGCTGTTTCGAATCGTTGGCGAGACGCAGTCATTAAATCGAAACGCGGCCGCATAATACGGCAGCAATTTAGTTTCGCGGCGAAGTTTATTGCACATCTTGCGTCGTGCACCGCGAAACGCACCGGTAACAGATGGTCGTTGTGGATACCGAGTGTTACCATAAATCATTATTAGCCTGGATGCAATAAGAATAGTCTCCGTGCATAATGAATTCCATTAGACCGGCTGTGACTCGACGATTTCGCAAATCGAACATTTCCGAATTAATGCCCGTGGCACGTTCGCGATCTTTTCGTTGGTAGGATTTCGTATTAATTATAGCAAAAATGTAATATCGCGTGGTATATGTATCGCGTTTAATTTATAGTTGCGAGAGAAAATTAATAGTATCGTGATTAATTATTTGGTTATCGTCGATAATTTATCGGTTCTTTCTGGTACGTAATGTAATAGAATGGCGCCTTTTAATTTTCGCACGAATCATGTAATATCAAATATGGTACGCGGCATAAAACGGCATAAGTAATCCGATTTTCGCAATTCTCCTCTCTTTAAGTACATTCGTTATCTTAAGTGTCACTCGTAACTTCAAAGGACTTTGCGAGACTTAGGACTCTTGATTCTTGAGCGAAGAGCCTCTGCGACGGCACAATGCAGTCGAGTACTTTCATCCACGCACGTTTATTCCATTTCATTAACGCCAGATTTAACGATTGATCGGCTCGATCTCCAGCAGCAATGGCTCGATGAATCGCGATCTTGTTCACGGCAATTACCGCGCCGATAATTAGTGCAAATCGATGCATCTCGCCGCTTTGTCGCAGTCAGTCGCCGGAATATCCTGCCAGAAGCCGAGGCGCTCTTGATTTCAATTCAAATGAAGCTTCTGAACGTGCGATTCGCACGTTTCTCCTCCTCCTCCTCCTCCTCCTCTCTCTCTCTCTCTCTCTGTTTCTCACGTCTTTTGCCAAACACCCTCTCGTTCTGTACATGCTCTGTCTCGTGTACATGCTTGTTTGCATCTTTGTGTACCAGCTTGGCACCATTGTCGCTAGAGAGATCGATGAAGCCGTATTAATTGGCGCTTTCGGTTTCCATCTTATTGTTGCTCGGCTTGAATGAAATTTCAATCGACTCGACGATCGGTCTCGGCAGCATTCGAACGACGATTTGTTTAAACGAATGTCGGATGATGTTAAGCGTCGCTAGAATCGTCGATTCGAGTGAAAAGCTAAGAAACGATAGATCTTTGAGTAAGTGGATGTTACAAGGGAATTAAGTAGAACGAAGGTTAAGCAGAGCGAAAGAATGTAAAGATTCTAGCACGTAAGCGTTTCGTTTGAGAAGCTGTCTCGTGATTAAATATACAGAAAATTTACCGTATCGATGTAAAGTTGGTCATTGTATCTTAAACTCGAAGAGCGTGTAACGAACCACTTCTGTTAATTTCTGTCTTTCATTCGGCTGATCTTCACGTTAGCTACAAGCGCTCCAAGTTTCGCTAAAGTTCGTACTAAAGTTTAACAAGAGTTCGAGAGTTTCATAAGTTCAGAATTCGCAAGTTCAGAAAAGTTCGGGTATGGTTATAACGTTTTTGGTACCGATAGTCGGCAAAGTTCGATTACCGAGAATCAAAATACATGTGGTAGAAGAAAAACGGCCACGGCTAATTACTGACTCTATCGTTTGAAATATTGCTAAACGCGAATAGAAATGAAAATTTGGAAAGCTAGGAATCCCATCTTACTCTTAAAACGGTTTCTTGCGCTAGCTAGGGGATGTTTATCGACGTATTTTCTATACGATAGAAGGTCATTAAAAAAAGTGTATGGGAGGTGGATGGAAGTAATGCATCATCATTTAGTTAATGATGCATGCAAAAATTGATTTAAACGTGTCGGGCGTGTACATACATGCTACATTCCATGCTAGGTGTTAAATGACATGTCACGCAATCTACCATAAACAGCCAGAATATTTGATTAATAGAACAACGCTGTTTCACGATAAATTAACCAATTTTGATATATGCAAACTGTATATACTGTATCGCTTCTTCCATAATTAATAATAACGTAGGTAATAGCTCTGCCCACGTATCTAAAACGTCTTGAAGATAATTAGCCTTGATCCGAGTTAACACCGTCCCCTATTTCTTTAACTTAATCAACTACAACTTTTTATCGCATCGTTTATCCTCGTTGGTTTGCCACGATACAGAGAACGTTAGTTCGGTAGTTAAAATTATTGCCCCTCTGTTAGTTTAATTATGCTTCGGTATATAATATAGGTCGGGGTAGTTCTAGTACTAAACTTTGTTATAACTTTGGTACGTTCCTGCCCATCGCGCACGCGATACTTCATCTCTATTTTATCTATATTTATTCCGGTTGCTCTACTTTCAAACATCCAGTCAACCTTTCTCTATCTCCATCCCGGAACATCTCTCCTCTCTTCGATTTCGCGTTACTCTTTATTAAATTCGCATCCTCGAAAGAAAAACGTCTCGACCATCCATCAAACTTCATCCGGCGACGCCTAACGACTCCCTTTTTCGAACGAGCCCAATCTAAGATCGCCGCAAGATCGTGGGCAGAACGATCGACGATTAGCAATCATAGAGCTTGCGCTCTGTATAAAAGGAGCGTATCGATGCGTAACTGTTTGACAGTGCGTCGAGAACGTGTCTTGCAAGGAGTCGATCTCGCGTAACGGGTTACGTTCGATCGTGAGCCAGCCGATCCCACCTTCTACGCCCTATAAAAGATGTCTCAGAGAGGACAGGATGGCAGTGCCACGTGCGAAAACGACATGTCCGCGTCGAAAAATAGCTCTCTGTCCCGATTGAATCAGGATAGTCGACGAGACTCCGGTGACTGGCAGGATCAGGACACCGATTCCGAGATCAGCGAGACCGACTTCCTTACCAAGGGTGCCTTTTTGTTGACACCGAGCCACGAGCTCAGCATCGAGAAAGCAGCCACTATATGCGAGAAGATGAATTTTCGGTGAGGTTCACGCACATTCCTTTTTATTGCCGTAATCGTTAGCTTTCCTTGTAAAATCGTATACGAAGCTGTGGTAGAAATTTGTTTATCGAAAGTTTTGGCAGACATGTTGCGGTTTCCCCAGTTAGGACATTTCAAGTTTCGAGATGATATTTTCTAGCACTTTTAATGATCAGAATGTCTTAAATTTGAGCGTTTTTAAAGTTTTCGGAATAGAAACGAATTTTTTCGTAACTTCAAGTTGCGTAGTTTTACATTTCTGAAACTAGAGCATTTTGGACTTTCCATGAGTCGCGACTTTTTAATTTTCTATTTATAAAACTACCAGGCATGGTTTTTTAGGAATTCGATTAAACCTTCGAATTTCGATCAAGAACCAATCTCGAAAAGATAAATCTGAATTTTTACTAATTCAATTGGATCTTATCGAACGAGTCACTTGGTTGTCTAATAGCATTCCGATGTATCTGTTGGGCGATATCGACAAATAAAGCTACGACTTCATTACGCGATAAATTTTCGTTTCGCGTAAAGGTTTATGAGCGTACGCTAACGGTAAAATGGTATATCGTACTGTTTGAAGTGTCTCTAATGATTCGGCACACGTAAATCACAACAGATAGGAGGGCGAAGAGAGTCTCTCGTTAATTCTAAACGGAGACAAAAGCCGGTACGACGACGATTTAATTGAAATTCTCGTTGCCTTCGACGTTTCCATTTCGATGGATGATCAATTGATTAATTTATTAAATTTAATCGATCCATTAAATTGTTTGGAGATACAGTCGTACGTAATAAAAGATCAGCTAACGGAAAGCTAGCTGGTAGCAGAATTACGCGAGATGGGCAATTCGAGAAAAAAGGAAGACGACGAACAGGCGGGGAGCGGAAGAGGAGAGGGAGAGAGATAGGAGATAAAGCGTGGTTGTCGTTTTGCATTACAGTGGCGCGTTCTCCTTGACGAAAACGGCCACCGGTATACTCTTCAAGTTCAGCAACATCGACGATTTTCAGGCGGTCTACAAAAAGGGCTTCCACAAAGTCACCGGGGCACGCTTCTACAAGAAGGTACTTATCTTTCGGTACACAAAGGACCCTCCTCTTCAGAACGCCTCTAAATACGACGTTTCGTATTCATGAACGCAGGTCGCTATACCCTGCAGACCGGCGAAGACGTTCACCGTCTACGTTTTGGACGTACCTGAAGAATTACCCGAGGAGGATATTAGACACGCTCTCTACAAGTACCGGTCTATAGTCGAAATTACGCGGCTACCTCTCAACACGGGCACTGTTCGTGAGTATTTTCCGCGATATCATCGTCGCTATGCTCGTCATCGCGATACGACGATACGTCGGACCTTTCGAAATTTTTCGTGCCACAGGTTTACCTACGTACGCAATATCGTCGATTTATATCGGATCGATTTGTTGGATCGTGAATACTTTTCGAGCCGGTGTCCATATCGAAACTGTCGACTTTCATATCGGTCGGAACGCGCAAAGAAGCGCTCGTACAATGATACGGAAATCACGGGCTTAACGCGATCAATTACATTAATTCCAGGCGTTTGCCTGGATCGTTCCTGATCGAATTAATTTCCCCTCTTTCACCGGTCATTTCCCAAACCGCGTGCCCGCTGACCCGGTGTCTGCTTTGCGAATTAGTGAAAGCGATCAACGACAAGTTGAAAAGCGACGCTCACAGCCAGAATGAGCCTGCGACGATTTACACGGGGCCACCCGTTATAAGGGTTACCCTGGCCAGCGTGGAAGAGACCTCGACGCTGCTCAGCCGTGGACTGGATTTTTATGGAGCCACATATTTCCCCACCGAAACTCCCCATCCAGCTGCTCAGCCCCTGGCCAAATACAAAAACAACAGGTGGGAAACGAATGTGTGTGCTTGCATATGCTCGCGATACGCTTTCCCGCGTCATTCCAAATCAATTTCAGTCTATCGGAGTTGCCGCTTTTCACTCCCTTGTTTCCGCTCTCGCCCGATTAATTTTCTTCCTCTGTTGGTGCTTTTAATTGGCCCTTTGATTCATTACACGCCGCATCGTGCGCTCGCCAATCATGCCCTTTCTTTTTTCAGATATCGAATATATTTGTATAAAGTTTATCCAGTTGCAATTGGGTAATTCAAATTTCCTCGCGCGTTTTTACGGTGAAAATGAACAAAATTACGATATGCGTCGACGGAAACGGAAATTAACGAATTAACCATTTTCTTTAGTATGTCCGGCAATCTAATTTATTCGTTGCTCTTAAAGATCAATCGATCGTTCGACCGGGTAACGCGATTAACATTAAAACCCTCTCGCCAATTAAACCAGACTTTATGCATGCAGA